>NW_021848721.1:325367-329296 GCF_003651465.1 Formica exsecta
ATATATCTTCTTAAATTTAAAATAACTTTTATTTAAAATATTATTTTTTATATTTAATATTATTATTTGAAAAAATAACTAAGTATATACATTTAAATTTAAACCAAACACGCTTTATACATTATATATATAATATGTATTGCTGATACATTTATAATCACGATATTTGAATTTTCTTTTCAAGCTTATTTTTTTATTGATTTTTGAATGTGATTTCTCTTTAGCAGAGATTTTTTCGAAGAAAATGCAACAAATCGTGAAAAAAAATGTTACAGTCAAAGGTGACAGTACCTATAGTGTTGAATGTTTTATACTCTTAGAATAAAAGTACGCGGAATCGCTTAGTTTGCATCGTGAGATAGAGAGAGAGAGAGAGAGAGAGAGAGAGGTGGAGTCCCTCCGGGGGAGCGAGCGGTCGAGCAAACGACAGGGGTGGAGGGTGGCGGGGGTGGCCGGGGGAGCGGTGGCGATCCGTGTGTGCCGGGCAGTGTCCATTTATCTCGCGTTTTGTCGAGTGCCAGAATACGTTCTTTATTTACAGGCGGCTCGCGTTTTCCAGGACGTTGCATCGAGAGTGCTGACGAGAAACGTGTTTATTATGCGATCCGCCTCGAAGTTACGCGCTCGGAGGGCGGATTGCCATTGTCGATGAACCCGATGCGGGGAGGCGGGCCCGCCGCTGTTTGCGCCCGCGAGCATAAAGCAGATTTTCAGTGATTTACGTCGAGTCACCAAACACACACCGCGCGGATCGCCGTGAAAACGCCTTCGGCCGCCGTTTTCCATTCATCCGCGCGGTTTTCATACCCGAACCGATTTCATTCATGCCTAGCCAAGGTTGGAGGGAGACGTGTCTCTCGACGAAACCGAGAACATTCGCTTTGCGACTGCCGAGTGTATTTGTGTGTGTGTGTGCACGCGCGTATGTGTGTCGGATTTGATAAACTATTTCAAGTCGGTGATTTTTTTTTCTATCGATCTGTCAAAACTGCAAATATTTATTAATCAATTTATTTTGTCACATTAATGCGTATTTTATATTAAATAATACTTATTATTTCTATAAGTTTGCCTTTTTAAAAAAATTATAAAAATAGTTATGTCTAGATCTTTAAAAAAAATATATTTATTAATGCAACTCTTGACCGATTTATTTTTTCCACTTCTGGAAATACGAGCCATGAATCTTTCGATCAACGGCACCCACGCATCCCGTGAGATGATCCTACATTTTGCTCGTCGATGAATGTCCCGGAAGGAGACGTTCTTTCGGGCCGCGCAGCTCGCACCAGGATGCTCGGTATTATATCGCTGAATCGTATTGTCCGCGGGAAGATCGTATAAGATTTCGGATGATTGTACTTTAGCATCTTCGACGACATCTCTCGTTCGGGGATAGAGATGTCTCAATTACCTGATCTCACCTACTTTTACCTGATTCACTTATGTGGGAGATGGTTCGCGCGAATGGGAATTGTATGCGTCTAGAAATGCGAGCATTCGTGGTGACAGATCAAATAATCATCTACAAGATCGCACAATTCTTGTCGAGCGACTGCGAAAATCTCTTACTAAAATCACCATCATTGCAAAGTTCCATCGAATAATTGTAAAATTACATGCAGGTAGAACGCGAAAATTAGGGTTGCATAAGATTCAAGACAAGACAATGTTTGTAAAAATATCGTATTGATATTGAAAATTTTCGGAAACTTAAATCTTGTCTTGGTCTTGAGTGAATCTTGATAGCGAAAATTTCGTCTTGTATTATCTAGACTCGATTTTATTATAACATATATATATATAATTTTTATAATAATTTAAGATAATTATTGCTATTTATGTCATTCGTTTATTTTCCCAAAACTATATATATAATTTATCTCTTTATGAAAAAACAGTTATTTATAGTGATGCGACGAACACACACACACAGAATGTAAACGCGCACAAACAGAGAAGCTTAACGTACAAGTACCGTACGCAAAATTTTGTGTAGCTAAATAATTGTTATATTGTTTATTTTGTTTATTGTATTGATTAATTTTTAATTTGTTAATATAAATACTTATATTTATTAAAAAATATTTTTAAGTTTGTATAAATAGTGATCTTTTTCTCATCTAATTTACACACAAGTATACATATTTTAGCTTTTTTTTCTAAACCAATAATCTTGATAATCTTAATCTTGGTATTATCTTGATAACTAATTAAAAATCTTGTCTTGATCTTGAATTTTGAGACAAGATTAGTCTTGATATCTCGTGCAACACTCCAGCGAAAATTCCATTTATCGAAAGAAATGCTTTCCAAAAAAAAAAAAAAATGCGAATAAAAATACCTACTTCTACTGAGATACATAAATACAGTCCTTCACACTTCCAGCAGCGTAATAAAGTCACGCCACGATGCCGTATTATGGTCAAGGTCATGTAGGCACGACAGCATTGAAACTTTCACGTGAGACAACCCGCCGGTTCTCGGCTTAACGATATTCTTTTGTTAAATTATCTCATTCGTGCGGGCGCGCGCGCAACCAACCGGGGGTTCATCACAAAAAAAAATCCCTCTCTTTCGTTTCCCCACTACTCTAACACGGAGCCACGCGCCATATAATTTTCCAAGCAGAAATATAAAGCGGTTTGCTCGTACCGTAAAAGTTTACGGGAAGCTTTCTAACGGCGCCGGGCGTACGACTCGCAATAAATTTAGTTCGGCCCTCGCGCGAACTCCAGACATATTGGTTCGAAGAGAAGAGAGAAAGACGCATCCGTCACGGTGCGAGGCGAATGTAAGTCATTAAGTTTTTCAAGAAAGTTTCACGAGGTGTACAGCCACTGTTGTCTTTTGCATGTTTTTGTCCTTACCCTTCAGTCTCTGCTGATCGCGCTGCTTCTCTCCTTTATGATCTTCGAAGAAAGCTCTCTCTCTCTCTCTCTCTCTCTTTCCTTCTGTAACTTGAGTATGGCAAGGTTTACAGAAGGTAAGAACTGCCGATAGAGGTTTATAAATGACCGTTCGAATATAAATATTCTTCTCGTTCGTCGCAATGTTACCCCACGGTAGAGACCTACTGACCTAAAGTTTTCGTTTTTGGTGAACAGAGGACCTGCATCTACCTCTTTTTTTCTTCTTTCGTTCCCTTTTTCCACTCCTCGGCGTAGGGAGCCCATAAGCGAGGGGAGCGAAACGGATCACGATTCTTTCCGACCACCCTCTTGCTCGCGTCACCCTCCGCTTCGCGTCTCGATAGCGTCGCGCGAGGGTTGCCTCAATCTTGCAGAAAGAGAGAAATGCGATTTGGGATTTCCGCACTGGCGGTGACTAGATTAAAGGGATCTTGTAAGACATCCGCTTGAGTTACTAATAAAGTATCTTGTCTGCAATCTGTTCTCGATTGTTTCGTGACGTTTTATGTTCGCGGGAATTAATATGAAAATTATTAGGCGCAAAATATTCGCCTAAATATATTTTATAAATCTTGTAATAACATATATGTACACATATATTAATTGAAAAATCTATAAAATTATTTAAAATGTATTTTTTGTAACAAGGTTGCTACAATATGTGCATACAATAATGTTGCGATTTCGTGATCTCGTGTAAATGTGTCAGTCGATCGTTCTAGGTATTTAGGACCGGAGACCTCGTTTCAATCTACAAAATTCGACGCGCGTGGCCAACATTTCCGTTCCACAACGATTCTCCATGGCACAAAGAATTTGGTTCGGCCATTTGTTGATACGAAGACTAGCCGTAACGAACGATTTTGAATCTAACCAAAAAGTTTACTTTTATGCGCGCGTGGCCGTTCCACAACGATTCTCCATGGCACAAAGAATTTGGTTCGGCCATTTGTTGATACGAAGACTAGCCGTAACGAACGATTCGAACGATTTTCAAAAAGTTTACTTTTATATATA
>NW_021848721.1:332392-333637 GCF_003651465.1 Formica exsecta
CATATATAATATATATATATATACAAGCGCGCATTAATTTTTATACAAATTAATGTACGCATATTGCCTTTTAATGAGATCGTGAGAACGAAACTATGCGTCGTTATATTATCTAATAAATATCTAATTATGCATCAAATATATATATCACATATCACGACTCTCGGTGGAATATTTGCAAATTCCAAGAGCCACGGAATATAATATATTTTCGTTTAACCCAATCACGCGCATTATCCTTAAAGCAATATACGCGATTATCTCTTCAGAATATTTAAATAAGTGATAAAGAGAGATAAACGCACCGCGCGATAACGCAACGCATACGCGCGTACGAATTATATCAAAATACGCGTCGATTCTAGGACAATACTCTGCACTAGGATTGCACAAGACTTAAGACAAGAAAATATTCGTAAAAATATTCGTAAAAATATTGTATTGATATTGAAAATTTTCGGAAACTTAAATCTTGTCTTGGTCTTGAGTGAATCTTGATAGCGAAAATTTCGTCTTGTATTATCTAGACTCGATTTTATTAACAATTTTTAATACTGAACAATTGTTTAAAATAATATTTAACATATATATATATATATTCAAAGCCCATTGTATTGCGCATTTGAAAAATTGTGCAGAGTATTTTGAAAAAATCTGTAAATATTGAATAGGAAGAAAAGTGATACACACATGCGCGTGTAACATGAAGTAGCCTTTTATTGGCATGTCTAATCGGTTCGCGTGCCGTATGAATCTATCGGTTTAAAGTCATAGTTAGCTAAAAGCGACACAACAAGGGATGGTTAACTTTTATTAATTTCAAAGAAAAATTTGGAAATTAAAGAAAGATCATGTGTTTTAAATTTAAACGTTTATTCTTAAAATTAATTAGATTAATCTTCCGAGTCAGGATTGGCAGAAGAAATCCAGTGAGTGGAAAAAATCATGGTAAATTTCGATTTTTATTGTCCCGAACTTTATCCAATGAAATAATCTGGCAAAAACTATAAAAATAATTAATTAATTAGATGAGTCAGGATTGGCAGAAGAAATCCAGTGAGTGGAAAAAATCATGGTAAATTTCGATTTTTATTGTCCCGAACTTTATCCACTTTATCCAACTGGCAAAAACTATAAAAATAATTAATATGTAACATAAAAATATATTTATATAACTTTATGCAAAAAGATATTTTATTAATAAATCATGCTAATTATTAGAATTAAAAAAAAAATTAAATAAAT
>NW_021848721.1:346491-351362 GCF_003651465.1 Formica exsecta
AAAATATATTTATATAACTTTATGTTTGTTTTAATTAATAAATTATGTTAATCATTATAGTTTAAAAAATGAAATTAATATAACAATAAAGTCTTTTCAATTCAAATTAATATGTGAAATTTTTAAAACAAAAACTTTAGAGATATATAAATGTTACTAAATTTTATATTAATTTTTAGTTTAATAAAAAAATATAATAGTAATAGAATTAAAAATTTTTAGCAATATAAATCTGTTTTGCGTTTACCATTCAACATTTTCTAACAAAAACCTAATTTATGAATCTATTATTGATTTTGAATCTATTACGGATTTTGTTTTGGATCAAGCTTAAATCAGAAAAGACTCTCTTAATTGATGAATATAAATAAAAAGATTTTCTATATATTTTAATATTTTTAATAGAAAAGACCAATTTTTGCCGGTTTTTTCCGGAAATACCGGTTTTTACTACTAGCATGAATTTTATCCAAAAAATATATAATTTTGCCTTTTCCATGATAGATGATACTACAATGGCGGTATATTTGTGATGCCTGTTATCAATCAGTTTAGCTTGTTTTATTAGTTTTATATAAGAAACAATGTCTACCGAATATTATAATAAAACTTAGCTTTTCGCAGTTTTACATCAAAAAAGATTTCGACACTTTACAAAAGAAGAACATTGCATTGCAGTTTTGAAACGAGCGTGCCAAAAATTTTCGAGAATGGCACGATGCTGGGATACCACATATGGCCGTTGAGGAGTATTAGATAATGGTGTTAGCTCTCCCCAATATATTCAGCCACCCTATTTCTAGTGGTAGCCTCGGTACAAAGAACCCTGGGTACGCAACATGCACACAAGCAGAACGCGCATATTGTCACTGGTTTCATTGTTGCATGCGTGTCTCATCAATAGCAGGGATTCTATTTACAATGTCAACAATTGTTGATGTTTTTCTTTAAAATCTGTTTTTGATACACATCTATTTTAATGCACATTAAGACATAAAAGATTTTGTTATTTATAATAATATTATAAATTTTATAATTTTCACCAAAAAGAAAGTTTTGTATAAAATTTTATGCACGCACATTATTTTATAAATGTATAAAAGAAAATTATTATTGTTGTGACAGAATTATATATAGAATAAGATTTCTTCTTTTCTATATCAGCGATTATCAGATGTCGCGTGCAGTATCGATATCAAAGATTTTCGAATAAGAATCCGACGCGAATGGATACCCACCAGATATTAACGTCTATAGAATGGATCAGGAGGTTTCGAAAGGGAGTATAAGGCGGAGGTGCAGTTGAAAGGCGAAGGGGGGAGGGGAGTTTGGTTGATTTTGAGGGGTTGCTACGGGGGTTGTCGCGGCGTACCCCTGCGGGCTCCCGCTCTCGGCTCCTAGAGGCCAGGGTGGTTTACCCCCGACGACCGTAATACGCTGTACGAAGGGTGAGAGTGCAGCGAGTGTGCGCGAGCGTGTGTGCGTGCACACGCGTTAGAATGCGGTGTTATGTACATGGGTAGCCGCGTGTTCCGTGTACAGTCGACGACATCAATGGTAAGATGCGGGGAAGGAAGTGCGATGTAATATAAACAAATATCGCATCTATAGAATTCTTAAAAAAAAAATTAAGAAACAGTTTTATCCTTTATCGCGCTCTCTTTTCAACTTACACAATTTTTAATTAAAGAGATTTTTCGAATATGTAACAATCATTATATTTTTATTAATCAAAACAGCTACGATTAATTACGATTAATTATGCTTGTTTATTACTTACTCTTAGACTACGATATTAACTGACGGAATAACGTTATCAGCTTTAATTTCGTTGTTACGATAACGTCGCAGATGTCTAGAATGTTTGCCTTCGTAAACCTCACGCGCTATACACATACGCCACCGAATAAGGCACGCCGCTTTCGATGAAAGGGGACCACTGGACCAAGAATAATCGATAAATCTGCTCTGGAAGGGCGAGCTCATCCCTCCCCGTCGTCTGCACTATACGTCCAAGCAATCTTTAGGATCAGTAACGACACGCTTGCTTCTCGAAAAAGTGTGCCGCGGTGTCGCCTTTGAAATATGAACGACGTTCGTAAGCAGGATTTCGCTCCACAATATTGCCAAGATTTTTTTTACAAAGGATTACAAGACAGATGCTGCTTACGAGAGATACTCGCTTCACGTCAATATCAAACACGATGTTCGTATTTGTTCAAATAAAAATCAAACGATTTGATTAAAATAATTAAAGCCAAATGATTATATTCAGATTATGATAATAACGCCTCGCGTTTAAATCGTTAAAGAAACCTCTTATGTCATAAGAGAAATGAATAAGCGAGTTTAAAACTGAGAACGAATAGCACTTCCCGTTATCCATCTAGCCAGTGTCACCGAGGAGGGCGAGAAGCTCGTAATCTATGTGAGAACCTCTGCGGGATAAGTCTCACCCTATCCAGTCATGTGTGATGGACCTAAATGGATGAGACGCACCCCTGCAGCGGCTGCTGGCCTATCGGCTGTCCATAATTTTTGCAGCTATTCCAAAGGGTAATATCTGGAGGGTGGGTACACGAGGTACTCTCTCTCTCTCTCTCTTTCTCTCTCTCTCTCTTCCTCTGCTTCCGAGAGGATAGGTACTAAGTACCTACTTGCTCCGGCATTAAAAATGCCGGGGTGCTTTTGCCATGTACGTCTAGACCCCAATCTAACCCCTCCTGCATCCTATATTCCCTTTCCGTTGATAGCCAATATAAGACCGTAAATATATTTTTATCAATACACATGTTCTCAATTTCGATAAGTTTTCCACCAGATATATAATACCATCATTTTTCGTAAGTTTAATATCTTCAATTCTTTCCACACTTATCAAAAATATTTTGACGTTAAATAGTAAATCTTTGATAAATTTTGAAGATCGATTTTTTTTTAACCGAAATGTGCAAGAAGATTATTGCACATTATATAATTTTTGAATATTCTGATATTAAATACTTAAATACGGATTAAATTTCTCGGTTGCACAAAATGATTTTATGCAATTTTTGCAAATCTGCGATGCATCTTTTGCGTTCAAACGTCTAGATGCATTCGATTCTCGATGATCTCCACATTTCGCAAGCTGCAACGAAGCTACTGGGTTATGTAAAGGAGCGCGTGCGAGAAAAAGAGAGAGAGAGAGAGAGAGAGAGAGAGAGATATATAGTCAACTGGAGATATTACGTAGGTTCATTTCGACGTGAATCGATTTGGCAAATTGGTCAATCGCTGAGGGGTCAGAATTTCAGTAGCGGCTGCGATGACGAGGTAGAAACGAGGCTGCCGATTCAAGGGGGTGGTGTCGGGTTGTACGAGGACGGTGGAAGGAGAGACGGTGTAAGGAAATTGTTCCGACGTGTCCACTTCCTCTCGGACTGATGAGTTCCGTTCTGCCACTGGATGGAGGCTGGGTGGACCCTCGACAAAAAGAAACCGAGGGTCCGGCCCAAACGCTTCGAACTTAGCTAGAAATTTGATCGGGGAAACGGGGGTGTCTCGTGGATTTTCGGGTCAGCGTGGTTAACGTCAGTAACGTGGTAAAATAGCGAGATTCATATTCGAATCGCGTAACTTGTCTCTGAATGCACATAAGTCGCGTCGATTGAAAATCGCGACAAATTTTCGGAGAAAGCACGAGTAAATCATGTGCGTTTGTTGCAGAACAAAATTTAGAAAAATTTACGCGCTTCATGACTTTATGATTTTCACTTTGATTATTTTTCTATTATTTGAGTTATACTGTTACCGTTGCGTCGGTTTGTCGAAAAAAGGATCGGCAATGATTGATGCTTAGCTCATATATTTTTCAGACAGACTGAAGGTCAGAAACCTCAACGTAAAGGCCCGAGGGAGAATTGAATTGTTCTCGTAAAATATTACGACTTGAATATATTACATTTTTGTCTTCTAAGTAGTCTTTCACCTCACCTATTTTTCTCACCAACAAAACTGTTTTTACAAGATTTTACAACCTCAACAGCACGATTGTGGCCTGCCAAGTAAGTATAATACCGAGATATCTTTTGAAAAAGGTAACCGCGCGACGAAGTTGTATTATTGCTTTGATGGCGTCTCTAACAAGATCGATCTAAGGTTCTCTCCGTACCGTGTGCTCGTAGTTTCGCGATATCGCTAATGAAAAAAAGCAGCGAAATAAAAAAAGAAACGCGTAGGTGGTCGGAGCGAAACAAAAAAAAAAAAAAAAACAGAAAAAAATACCAACACGCAAAGGAACAAAAGAGCGCGGCCAGAGCCCCCTCCTCCGTTTCACGAGCGAAAAACAAGTTTCCTCTCGGAAACAAATGCGGAAAGATCGATCCGCGTTTCGCGGAGCGACGGCCCGCCGATTTAGCGTGGAACGCGCGGCTTGAAAATCGGTGGTTTCCGCCGAAACGATTCTCGCCTTTTCAACAACTCTCGTGTGTGCCCGCCAATCGACACGGGTCAAACAACCGCGCCTCGACGGAAACAAACGTGAATGCGTGAACTCGCTCGCTACGGGGATGGCGTGCGTACACGTGGACCGCGGCGCGGGTTTTACTCTTTAATCCGCGACGGCGGCCGGCGAAACGCGGGTCGATAACCGATAACGAGGTCGAGGTATTGCCATGCAAAACAGCTTGTTAAGCGTTTTTTTTTTTTTCCCTAAGGTCGCGCGACGGCCGTCTTTGCCTCCGCAATCGCGAGTAAAAGACGTTTAAATGCGAAGAAGGGAAGACGACGATGACGACGATTCTGTGCGTCGTTGAGGGAGGGAGAAATCGTCTTCGTTGCCGTCGCCGAATGCCTCTCGAAAGAAGCTTATTATTTCCGCGGTCTCTTTC
>NW_021848721.1:355758-370629 GCF_003651465.1 Formica exsecta
TTTCCCTTTCACCCCCCCCCTCCCCCTCCGCCCCGAATTCCTGCGAGACGCCGCCGTGTAATCCTCGACACGTTTCATTGTAAGAACAATTAGTGTACCGCTCGGGAAAGAGAGTCTGCGGGGACGATTCTTTTATAGATTAGTTCGCGAAGGATTCGCAGGGGGATGATTAAGATCCTTTGAATGTGGCGCGCTGCGGGCGTTCTTTTGTTCATTTCTGTTTTATTATACCGGTTGTGTCGCGCGGTATCGCGATCTAGATATTCAACTGTCATCGGCAAAAAGTACGGACAGGTCGAGAAACTTGAGGGTTCAGTCTACTCTAGCAATGTGAAAAATAATTTTTAGGAATTTTTTTTTTTTTTGAAGAATATGAAAAATTGATTTTTCGGCGTTTTACAGATTTGTTTATTGATGTTCAAACAATGTGTCAGTATTTTTAATCTTGAATATTTACTTTTTTTTTGTTTAATATACGTGCCTATGTGCATAGTGTGTTCGAAAATATATAGTTCGATGGTGTGACATGCTGCTCCACGTGTTTAATTGTCTGAAATGAGTAAACTCGATCTAGTTTTATTTTATAGGATATTTATGGGCTATTGAACCTAATTTCATTAGAGAAACTTGAAAAATAACAAAATAATATCATTTCAAAATTAGGTATTTTATTTTGCTAAAATTTATTCATTTCTTGAAGGTTGAAAAAATATTAAATATTAATTTTTTTAATTTAATTTAATTTTTTTTCATTTAAAAAGAAATTGAAAAATAATAAAATAATATCATTGTAAAATTAAAAGAATTTTTAAAGGTATTTAAAGATATTTTATTTTACTAAAAATTTATTTATTTTTTGAAGAGGTTGGAAAAATATTAAATATTATTTTTTTATATTCAATTTAGAATCCCCCAAAAAGTGTTCTTTTTCATTTTAAAGAAAATTGAAAAATAACAAAATAGTATCATTTTAAAATTAAGTATTTCATTTTGTTGAAATTTATTCATTTCTTGAAGGTCGAAAGAAGATTAAATATTAATTTTTTAAATTCAATTTAGGTTCAATATCCCCCAAAAAGTGTTCTTTTTTATTCTAAAGAAAATTGAAATTATTCGGTCCATTAGTTTTCCGTCACTTCAACTTTAAAAGCAGTGTTTTGAGAAAAACGCGTTTCAAGATTTGCAGATCCATTTAAAAGCCCGCGCATCATCCTATTCAAAATCTTATAACTCCGTCAATTTTGTGAATTTTTCAATAAAATGTGAAAGACATATTTTTTAGACATTATATTTTTAGAAAATGTAAAAGAAAAATTGTTTTTTTTTACTCTAAACTAGACCCTAGACCCTTAAGTTATCGGTTAACTACATTGAAAAATGTTAATAGTTTAACTGGCTTCTCGAATGTTGCACTATCTCAGTAGTATTAATAGTAATTATACTATTCATTTCTCTAGCCAAAAGTGAATGATCTTGACTTTTTGAGAGGCTAGTCGTTTATTCTCGGCGTGAAGGGCGAATTAACGCAAAGTAGACCGATCGCGTTGACACTGTCTCCGCAACCGTGGAGAGAGACCTTTACGAGCGCGCGTAATCCTGTGCGTACAACGGGATCTACGCGTACGTAAACGCAGTCCGTCCCGGACCCCGCACATCCGTAGGCGGCCTCTTTCGCATGCGTAACGCCTGCGGTCGACGCGCGTTGTTGGGCAGGTGAACCGGGACGAGAGCGACACGCAGGAGAGGAGGACGAGCGAGGGGGGAAGTTACTAATTGTCCGAGCCCTTTGCCCCTCGACCTGACCCCCTCATCAACGCTGATTGCCTAACTCTAGGACCCTCCAACCAGGGTCCTCACGATTCTAGACTGGCGAAGAGGATCGACGTCCTCCTCTCTGTCAACGTGTCGACGAAGCGCCCGCGCAAATCAACCGCTCCTTCCGCGTCGCATTATACTTTGATTGCTCGTCCTGAGGTGTCCCCCTCGGCCCTTTGTCCATCTCCGTGTTTGGAATAGCGAGAATAACTTTATTTACTTCGATGTACAGAGTAATTGAAAGAAATTCGATTTTCGTTATTTTTGAAATGAAATTTTCGTATCGTGAATCTTTTATGATAACGCATGCGAGATATAGACTGTCACACACGAAACTCTTCGCGTATAATATAATATGTATGCAAATCTGGTAGCGCTACAATTAATGCGATTATCACGAAAAATTTTCAGCTCTATCTTTATACTCGATCGCGGGGTTACGAGGACAGATGCAATAATCGCTCGACATCGTGACACGTAAAATGTCGAGGGATCTCCTATAATAAGAGCGAAAGTCGATTATTCAGTCCCGGATATCCGCGCGTCTATCCGCCGTTGATTTTTCCATCCCATGCCATCGACGGCTGACTCGATTATACATGACGATTCTTTGAGCAAACATTAGTTAGCGCCAGTTCGGCTCGCGCCAGCTCGGATTGGCTTGGATCGGTTCGCCTCGGTTCGTGCGGTGACCCTTCATGGTTGCTTGGTTCCGTTGTCTACTCGTCAACGAGCAGCCCCACGGGCTACACAGGGTGTCAACGCGGTTCTCATTTTCTCGCTGGAGCTAATCCTATTAAGCGCCCCGTGCAAAGCTACGTCGAGCTGCGTGCGCGCGACCGGTTTTCAACATTTCAGAGCGCGCGATTCGATCGCGATTTTTAATCAAGGCAATCTGATCAAGATTTTACATCGCGCCAACACGTTACGTGCCGCGTATCGAATTTTTGCCGCGGGGCGTTTTCTCGATCCCGAGAATATATGTATATATACATATATATATATATATCGGCGACAGCGCGCGCATACGTCGCACCTGCAACCGGAATGCGAAAATTGAGTTATTCGACGTCACCGAGATTAACTGCACTCGTGCTCTGTGCGCCAGTTGACAAACACGACCGGAACAATTCAGAAAAAAAACTATCCCTTACCCCAGGTCATGTTTCAGCGTTGATGGCAGGGATACAATCCCGACGGACATTTTGCGTCACGCGACGTCTCGTTGAATCAAGCGAACGTTCGCCGATCTCGCTTCTGCTTCGCCGAAGTGCCCGAAATTTAAACATAATTATAATTATTATTTGTAAAAGAAAAAAAAAATGCATCTCTACGAACGATCTTGACCGATCTTACCGGGCGAAGAACCACTGACTCGTCTCGGATTTATTTTCGACGCAATAATTGAGAACCGCTGTGATGTCCCGAGCTTCTATAGGTACTAATACAGATCTCACGCACTCCCCTCGATATAAACCATACTCCACCCTTGTGTTCGCCGTATGGGATCCTCTACGCACGCACGAAAGAGACGGAACGATCGCGCGACGGTACGACCATTCAGATTTAAATCGCGACCGAAAAAAAAAAATATATATATATGGATCCCCCTTTGCAGCAGCACGGAGTGCGTTTCGCTCTCTTTCATGTTCTGCCTTTCTGCTCCCAACGCTTGAACTATTCGACGATACTTTTTTGACACTTTTGAGAATGGATCTCGCGCGCGCGCGCGATGATATCGATCATTCTTATATATATATATAGGATATAATAATGATCGATGGTTAAATTTAACTTTAAAATGGTGCTAAAAACAGAGGTGAGATTAAATGGCAGACTGTTTAGATATTTTCACGTATAGATCTCGATTTTATTCCTCTTGCGTTGCATCTCTATATTATACCATTTCTGTTTACATTAAATCTTTCTGATAAATATCTTTCTTATAATATAAATAATATCGATATCTCTGTCTTTTGGTCTCTGTCTCTCTTTTTCATCACTCATTCACTCATTTATACTTGCACGTACACTTTTATGAACACACGAATGCAGATAAATTCTTGCCTCTTTATAACTATGCTTTATTGTCCACGAACTATATACACGACATATATACAATTCGTTTTCGTATATGTGTACATTTGTTCAAATTTCGTCGTGAATTATATAAATTTCTAATTTATTAATAAAATTATTTATAAATTACGAACAACTTTTTAGATTTAAATCGACAAAATGACCCCTTATCCTTCTCCCCCGTGTTCTTCCTACCTTCGTAAAACCGAAGAAAGAAATGCGCTTGCGTGCGCGCTAACGAACACTCGGAAAAACGATAACACGAAGACATTTTGCCATTTTTTCCAGAGTTAAAATCTGATGAGCTAAGAAGCTCGCGTCAGAAACGGCGTCATCCGTTACATGGCGGCGACGAATTATCTCTCACTAGCCTTTCAGGACCTTGTCATTATGAATTGTCATTATCGCACGAGTCCGGTTGGATCTATGGTTTCGAATATGGCCTCCAGACTGGTTTCGTAGATGGCTTGGTCGGCGACGGACTCCTCCTCTCGGATTGCGATAGCCTCTGGGAGATGAGAGCGGTAGGCGCCTTCAGGGCGTTCCTCACGCCTTCGGTTGGCTTCCTCTCGCTCTTGTCCGGCGGCGACGTCGTGGACGTGCTCGGGGGCAGAGTGTTGATTCGAAGGGGCACGAAGGCACTTCGGATCTCGTCGGTCGGTGAGTCGTTGCTGGACGTGTTGCCACTGGGTGGTGATCTGGACGGGCTACTCGACAGAATGCCGGCCGTTGCCGCTGTCGTCGAGGCAGTTGTCGTCATGGTCGTCGTACCGGCCGTCAGTGCCGCGTATTCGGAATATTTGATGGCATCGAACGTGTACGGCGGGAAGACCGGCGGGAAGCCCGGATTGAACAGGTCCGCGGGTGGTGGCATTGGCATCGCTCCTGATGTAGAGAGAGAGAGAGAGAGACAGAGAGAGAGAGATAGAATCGGTTAATCTCGACCGACCATTCGCGGGGGCGAACGTAGTGTAAGTCGCATTGTTGTTTCAACGACGGGCGGGAGGGCAGGGGGAGCGCGTTAGAGGGGTTCGCTGTGGGAAAAGAGAACTCAGATCTCACCCCTCGGTCCAGCTCACGGGGTATGAATCATCGGCAGGCGTCGCGGACTCGACGAAATCGATAACGCGGATTCTCTCGTAAGCGCGCGGGCTCTCTTTTGAGATTTTTTTTTTCTTTCGCGTTTGTGATACACGGAGACGTGAAACAACAATCTTCTCGCGTTTAATTTTTTTTTCTTTTTTTTTTTTTGGGTCGTGCGACTTTACCTTTAATCAGAGCAGGATGCGGCAAATGCCAGCCGTGTCCGAGATACGCGGTGTCCAGCCAAGGATTGAGTAAGCCGCCCAATCCTGGAAATCCGGGGATATATTGACAATCTGTAAAATGAAACGTAAATACATTTAATTACATCGCTATCTTCGATAAATAAATCCTATCTACATATTCCATCTCTCGCGCAGAGTTCTTACATCGGTGGGCTATACGCGTACGTTATAAATCCGCGCGAAAAATAAAACTTAAAGACCGACTCGTGAAACCGTTACACGATCCGCTTGCCGCTCCGAGGAGACGAGGTCTCGGAGTGACGCGGACTAACCGAACCGACAAACACCAGAAAGAAGGAACCCGAGGCCTATAAAAGCGAAGATTAACGGCGCTTCCCCGGTCGATCCGGAGGAGGCGGCGGCAGCCTAGTGTATCTCTGTTTATACGAGCATGGCATAAAATCCATTATTACGACGTGGCGCGCGGGTTTTCGTGGCGCGGCACATGCTACCGCCATATGCGGTGCGATAAACAAACGCGGCTTCTCTTTTGCAGACGTCCATCTCCCCTTCCCCTCCCTCCACGTCCCGTGACCCCTTCTGGCTTCTTTCCCCGGGTGCCCGGGACTAATAAACAGTTGGACTTAATGCGCCGCGGCGACCGACCGGCGGCCGGTTTTCGGGGAAAATAAACGCGAATGTAGGAGGCCGAAGGAATGTAATGCCGATGTTAGCATAGATCTTGGTTTTTCGCGGATTTGACGCCACACACACAAGCCAAAGAAATTCCCCCCTCGTGCATTATCATCTCAGCCGTATGTATATGCGTATGAGCGGCGCGTGCATGTGCGGGGGCGCGCGCGCGCTTGCTCGCTCGTTCGTACACGTGCGAGCCCGCCGCCGCCGACGCTCGGGCGTCGAGGGCTGCTCGGCAACCGTTCAGCGCCAACCGCCACCACCTCGCGGTTTGAGGTCCGCCAGATATACGCCGGATTATTAAACGCCCGCGAGGCCCCGTTTGCGGATTCCGCGGTGGTCACGGAGTTTCCGACGACTTTTCGGCCGCCGCCGACTCCCGAAAACACAAGCCGCGTGTCCTCTCTACCCCCTTCCTCCCCCCCCTTCCTTCTTCCTTGTTTTTCTTTCTCCGCGATTAATGATATATACTATGTACTAGTATTTGTTTCGCGACGTATTTAAAAAAAAAAGTACGAAATGGAGATTGAGATTTCAAAATTGATTTTCTTTGAATTTAAATTCTGAAGTATTACGTCGTCGATTATATACGTCATAAAACATTGTGTTGTGTATATGTATCTGTATTTGTTTTGTAGTTATCATTAGACTGCTAATGACAAGGTCGAATGTATTATGTACATCGACTTACTCGCTTTAGATCTTGGCTCGCGTGGTCCGTCGACTGTGACCTTGATGGCTTTGGAATAGGTAGCTATTTGGTGCGGCATCGAGCTGATCTGGATTGTCAGTGAGAATGATTTTCCTGTAAACGGGAACGAAATCTGATTTTTAAAGCTTAGCTGATAAATGGAGAGCTTGCACGTGACTGTCCAAGTTCTCGGACTCACCTCTTCCGCTGCGACCGACGAATCTAAGATCGTTGAACTTGGCGACTTGATTCTTCATGACGGCCGTGCAATTTCTCAGTTCGCCGAAGCAGTTCTCGTCATTGCCCGCCCTAATGGTGACCAGGGTACCGTCGCTGACTTCGTCAAGTGCAATGACCTTGAACGCTACCGGAAGAGACTTGTTTGACCTCCAGTGGCACGGTAGCGTAGAGCACAGGATGGTGGGACTTCCTGTCTGCACCAAATCCCCATGACAGCTTCTGAGGGCTTCGTAGATTGCCTTGTAAGTTTCCATCGCCAACGGACCATCCGGCAAATGCATTCTTTTTCCAATTTTTGGCGGAAAGTCCAAAAGAAAAGAGTATGATTATTCTTTCACGGCTATCAACTTGTACGCGCAAACACTGATAACACAATCGGTCACTGGTCTTTTTTTCATAATTCACTGCTGTCACATTCGCGAAAAAAACAATAAGCACAATAAACAATAAACACAAGTTATCTCTTTGTGCCCCCCTCACTTTCTCTCTCTTTCTCTCTCAGCGAAGAAAGTTGATCGTGCTCCAGATTCGAGTTGATGTTTCGCGAGCGCACCTTCGTAGCGCGAACTTGTAAAATAAATCGGACTGACGCGCACTCGGTGCCGGCTGAGCGGATTCTAGTTTTTCGTGGCCGTAGCCGCAGCTATTTAGGGGGGATTTTTCTCCCCTCCAATTTTTCCGGAGCCCCACCCAGGACAAGCGCGTCGACCAATGAGGACGGCGGTCGTGTTGTGGCCTCCGCGGCTCGCCGCCTTCGCCCCTAACCAGGCTTAGGGGGTGCTTTGCGAAAGGGGCTGCCTGCCTGCCGCCTGGCTCGCCAAGGGTGGCTTGGCGCCTCCGCTCCTATCTCTCTACCATTCCCTCGCTCCTTCTCGCTCTTGTCGTCTCCGTCGTCTCTCCTTCTACCCCGTTTCACCTGTCTCCCTTCCTCGGTCTCTCTGCCTTCTCGCATTCTGCTCTCCTCGTCATGCTTTCCTCGTCGCTACCTTTCCACCTACGCCACGCTTACGTGACGACGTAAATTCTCACGCGCACGTGTTCGAACTACCCCACCACTCGCGAGCGATCTCCACGACCCGACTCCGACAGCTGCACGCGTTTCTTGACCTCTAAGGCTAATGCGTCTTGCCCAAGCGGTGAACCGACAAAGCTTCTGTGCGTGCTATATTTTCTCTGTAATACAAAGTACGCGCGATGTACAATTTTGAAATATTATTTCAAGATGATGATATAATTTAAGAACATCGAAAATAGTGTTTATATTTTTTATCTGTGACAGTCTCAGAAGTAAACCATATTATGTTTTCTTCCTGAATCTAGTTTTGAAAATTTTTATTTCGTTTATATTTTATGTGAAAATTAAAGACAATTTGATTGACTGATTTATATATTTTTTATAGAAAAATATATTATATATACGCGAATTTATTATAAGAATGAATATTTAGTATCTTGATATCTCACAAGATTATAAACTATCTCGTAAAAAATTACTAGAGGCTAAATATATATACCGTCTCGTTTTATTATCTAATTTTATTTTGTCTTATATTATTTTGTCTTATAAATAACGTCCTTAAAATAAAATTTTTATAAGGATCTATATTTTGCATAGTAAAGTAATGTCGAAGATAGTTATATATAAAATTACTTTGCAAGAAAATGTTTATCAGAGACGATCTCTCTTTTAAATTCTTCTTGTATATTTTTCATGTTTATTTTATATTCTGTTATATACCGCTTTAATCGAGAGACTCGCGCAGAATTTCACAATTTTATTAATTAATAAAACGGTTTTATTAATATGAATAATTAGCAAATGACTAAATAAAAAATGACTGACGAGACTGATCAAAGAAACGTTATCTGAATCGATTTCTGCATACCCACGATGCAGAAGATAAATCTTTGTTAGAAAGTAAAATCATGGTTGTTATTTCCACCATAAATCTTGCAGTACATAACGTAAACGCTCGTTGACCTAGAAAACTAAAGGATTCAACCGTTAAAATCAACAAAATTTTGCATACCACCCGTCTTTTCAAATTCGCATGAGAAGAGTTAAAATTGAATGAAAACTGGGTTAAAACTAGAACAGTCGTCTTTATGCAAAATTCGATGAAAGGAGCGACTGGTGGTCCCGCAATAAATCTTCGGTGGCTGCCTCTCGGCGTGCCATCCGTTTTCCGGATGTTAAAAGCATCAACCGATGTTACAAGGGATCTTGGCCGGAATGTCTGCCCAAATATTACATAATCTTTATATCTCACACAATATTATGTGTCTAATTTATTGGTTTATTTTGAAATTTTTCATTTCGTGTTTTGCATAATTTGCAAGATTTTTATAAATTGGTTTTAGCGATCGTTTATTAAACTTAGTAAAATTCAATAAATTCTTATAAACCGTTTCGTCATTCAAATCTATATACACATCTATACACATACACATTGTCAAAGACAGAGATGAGTATACACAAAAAAAAGTTTGCACATGTGTTTGGATTTTGAATGTTATATTCTAACATATATATTCTCCTTATTCTCTTCTGTAATATATGTATATATATTTTTTATACGATATATACACTTTCTAAAGATATTTTATATTTGCATCGATCTTTGATTTTTAATTCTATGTATTAAAAAATTTGATACTAATCCCTCCTACGATTCTCTGTATATACATGTAAAAAGTAAATACATGTTATAGATAATGTGACAAAGGAAGAGATATTGAGAGAAAGAGAGAGAGAGGCATGTAATTAGAGATAATGTGACAGAAAGGGGAAGAGAAAGTCCTGGTCTCTTGTATGAATTCATTGAACATACTATCGCATTTATACGTAAAATCAAATTAATTCTCATGGACGGATTTAATGTCTCCAAATATTATTGGATACCACATTCTTCGAAAATTAATCCGTAATCAAACGCAGGATATTTTTAAAGGTATACGAAAAGTATTCCTCGCTGAAACTATTGTTCTGATTATTTGTTTACTATAAACAGCATGTAAAAAAAAAGAAATTTATCGTCTTTCTCCCTCATCAGTGATACAGAAATATGTACTCATCAATATCGCGTAAATATCGAATGCGTCAAATTAAATTTTTTAGTTAATTCTTGAATTATTATAACGGAATTTCTTGTACTTATGATTCTCAAAGCCTTAAAATATTTATTTGACCTACCTGAAATCGCGCGAAGATAATCTTCAAAAATTACTTTTCTAAAACCTCTTAAATTATAATAATTCACTTCAAAAACTATTTTTCTAAAACCTCTTAAATTACACAGTGATCCATTTTTTCATCTTTTAAACCACAAAAAGAGTATCTTCAAAAGAGTATCTTCACTTTTCTAAAACCTTTTAAATTACAATAATTCAATTTCGAGAATCTTTTGAACCAAAATCCATTTATCTTATTTTGACATTAATGTATTGTACAAGTTGACGTTAATGTATTATGCAGTTAATGAATTGTACAAATATATATATTTTTACTTCTACATTCATTTGGTTCTATTTCTCATTTACAAAAATGATACCATATGTCGAACATATTCTTTGTATATATTCCATTTTCGTGTAATAAAATCTCTTAACGTAAATTTAAAAAAATTTACACA
The DNA here is from genome assembly GCF_003651465.1 of Formica exsecta. Classification (NCBI taxonomy): domain Eukaryota; kingdom Metazoa; phylum Arthropoda; class Insecta; order Hymenoptera; family Formicidae; genus Formica; species Formica exsecta. Next base: position 366,180 of record NW_021848721.1, read on the forward strand.
TTATTTATGTGTGTGTATGAAGTGATTTAAAATATATTATTTGCTAAAATAATTCTTACAAAGTACTTAATTTACTGTAATGTTATATACCCTTTTCAACATTATAAGTTTGATAAAAACATTAAGGTACAGAAACTGTTTGGAGTTTTTTTGTTAAAGCGATGTATTTTATATTTATTCGCAAACAATGGAAACGTGAACAACAGGCGCAAGATACATTTTTTTTCCTGTAATATAGAAAAATTAAGTATCAGAATTATACTATAATACTGGCTTCAATTTCTAGTGTAAAGGTCCGTAGACACATTGGTCTAATTCTGTGACTTGACATTAATAAATATCCATTTTAGGTGTGACATCGGTTTAAATATGTGCGGGTATATCGGAGATAACGCGTATATCGGAGATAACGCATATAACGCAGACGCGCTAATTTGTAGTCCATTAAAATGGATATTTTGCGAGAGATAATAAATGAACAGTGTGTTTTATGCGCGTTGAGTTTTTGTGCGTGTGCGAAAATGTTTGCTTTACGCGCTTTACACGATTGTTCCGGGAAACCAAATTGTTCATCTTTTTCCCTCTTTTATACCTATACTCGTCGTTGCCATGGTAGCCTTGTGGCTACAAATGTCATAAACTTTTACCGGTTGCATCCTTTCAATAGTTCTCAGGACGATTGTTCAGTAATAACGCAGAAGACTTTTTGGGTAAAAGCCTTTCCGTATCTGCCATCATTTTGCCGCTTTCACTTCCATCTTACCGTATACAAAATTGTCCTTGAGCAAGTTGCCATAAAACTCGCGGTGCTTTTATAGTTCAGGGACAAATACCAGATTAACCCCATTTTTTTCTTCGACTTACAAGAATTGTTCATGGTCGTTTTCTTTTTTCACGTTTGAATTAGTCGGAGGAAAGTGGAGAAACGCGAGAGCATTGTCAATGTATTTTGTTTTGTAAAATTTTAACTTTTAGTGTGAAAAATGTACGGTTATTTAACTTTCGGTTTTATTTTATCCGCGTGTTACAATTATGAAATTAAACTTTAAATTCGTATCAATATTTAGACTCTCGCTGTTTTAATTTATTACACAATTTCTCTCGACACGTACAGTCGGTGTATTTCCGCAACTAATGGCGCTTGACGTGTCGCGAAAAGACGAAAGCTTTGAGCGTTATAATTCGGTATTGTTACGCAACAGAGAACCGACTGTGACAAGTAATTATAATAACGCCACTCTCGGCGAGAGGGTCGGACGAAGTCGTAAGACTGTGTCATTTTGCGACTCACGCAACAATGAGGACTAATTTCTTAAAACATCTCGGCACGTTAGCCGTTTCCGTTTCCTTGTCAGTGCCCAGCAAAAGAGCCGTCGGCCTGGTTTTAATATTGCCTAGTGCCTGCCGGCGTCAAAGACTATAAAGAGACTCGCATCGCGAGAAGGCGTGTTGTACGATTCTGTGAGGGATCAATGTCGACAGAGACTCGTTAACACCGAGATTATTAACGTCAATTATCGTTGACAAGTCTAATTACAAGCTATTTAATTACGTATATCTAATATCGATTTTTTTTCGGAATAAAGTGGCAGAGATCGCTCCTTAAGAAGGAACTGGACGGGTCCGCTACATCAACAGTTAATAATTCTAATTTTGAGATTTATGAATTTGACATTGAGCAAAAAAGCATTACACTGTTAGCCTTTTAAAATATAAAATTAATAATTAATTTATGAGTTAAAGTGAAGATTTGTCCTGTAAAATATAATTTAATTTCAAAATCGTAAATATTATCTTATATCGAGCTTTTTTATAGCGACTGTGCACAAAAATTCGTGAAAATAAAAATTTTAATTCTACAGGACAAATCTTCGCTTTAACTCACAAATTAATTATTAAAAGTGCTTTGTGTGCTTAATGTCAGATTCATATATAAATCTCGAAATATATTGGATTTATTAACTTTTGACGTAGTCGATCCGTCCAGTTCCTTCTTAAGGATGCGACTTACACGCTTCTTTGACTTTGAACGGCAATTCATGTAACACATTGAAGCGCATATCGGAGTCGCAAAATTTTTGCAAGAGATGGAGATGGTCCTTTTCGTGAGGATAGGTGAGAGATACACATACGAGAAACACGTGGAGACGGCGGGATGGGAAAGGGAGACGAGGCTCGGCGAGGAAGGACCGACGGGGAGGGGAGGGGGGGGCACACAAGTTAACACGAGAGAGTGCATTGTGTGCGGTGAGCGAGCCGGAAGCGTCGCCATACTGCGTATCGCCCCCGCGTCGCTTTTGTTTCCGTTTTCGTTGGCCTCGATCATTTTCTGCCTCTGCGCCCATCCTCGGCCCCCGCTACCTCCGCTGCGCCGTCACCGCGCGATGCCCTTTTGTTTTAGTACGAGAGGAGTGCTCTCTTTTCGCGAGTCCTCCTCTCGTCAGGAGCGCACTCGTACGTTAAGTTCGGCACGGCACGACAAAGGGGAGTTATGTACGATCTTACCGGGACGCGCTTCTGTTTCTCTCTCTCTCTCTCTCTCTTTCTCTTTATTCGCAACGTCAGGCGAGTCGGCTGGAAAAAAATGCGCGAGCTCGCGCATTCTGTTTTCCCCGCACGACGTTCGATATCGCGGCCCGATTGGTAGATGGTTAATAGATTTGCAGTCTTTCTTTCGCTCGCACTTTTATCGGTTTAGGGCTCTAACTCTAAATTTCACGTTACACACATTTTTCGCGGATTTATGTTGGACTGCGCCGGCTGATGGAAGTTTCCCTGCTCGCCGTCCGAAAAAAAAACGCAAACACGCATTAGGGACGCGCGCATCCGGGATTGCGTCAGGCTAATGGCATTATTCCATATTTTTCCATAAAACGCGGCAAGTAAAAGCCCCTCGCTCGTATGTGGGTACGCGCGTTCGCGCGGCCCCATCGCTCTGTGAGAGATACCTTTGATACCCATTATCACCGTCCGGTTACCTGCCATTAATACGCTATATCGATGCCTATTAGTCGGCGCACCTAATAACCTACAACCCGACTATATAATGCCCTCAACACGAGACAGTCGGGATTCCAGTATACCCGTGGCGCATTCTCGGACCGAATGCCAAACTCGCTTACCAATAAACGTATCTTCATCCATACCGTTCTCTCTCTTCCCCCTTCTCTCTCTCTCTCTCTCCGCACGTTCCAACCTCCCACCCCTACCCCCATCCCTCCTCCTCCCCGCCATCTCCCGCTGTCCTTAATTCGAGTCAAGATTACAAATTGATTCCGTAGCAGTCTGTGTATGAATCAGGCGTCACGTGTTCGGGACGCACCCTTCGGGGACGCTACTACGCACCCTCGTACACGCGCGCAATTTACCCACATGTACGCAAACGGACACATTTATATGTCGCTCGGTATACTGCGCGCCGAAATCTTCATAGTATGTATATCGACGGCGGAGACACATTGTATCTACTATCCTCGCGTATACATATAGATGTAACGCAAAGTTTCGCTGCACGTCTCGCACATCTGACAATTTTCAGATTTTTATCAGACGATTAACTTGTGTTTTAAGCGATTCTGTGTGATACCGCGACTGTGACCGGCGGTCACCAATTTCAATCGGTCCGAGTTCTTTTTTCTTTTTTTTTTGTCAACGCGCGCTCCCTTAAATTCGCGCTCGCTGTTTAATATTCAACGAAAAATACGTCGCTATAAAATTCTGGGCGACATGGAATAGGACTCGGTGTGTAAAGTCCCATACATCCCGATAGATGGAGATGGGATTTTTATTTCAATCTATCCGGATTTGCGTGGATTTCCATCAGTTTGATTTCGTACGGGTATATAGAGTTTTTCTCGTGGCAGTTTTAAAAATTTGGGTACGGTCACTTCCGTTCGAATTTGTTGGACCTATGTCGCAATATCTGTTAAAATAGAAAGAGAGTATAGTCATATCGTCTTACAGTTACGCGTACATTACAGGGAATGTTTTACAAAAGATTGTAGTAAAAGCTAGCAGATTTGAAGTCGAGACATAGTAGGTCTTGTTTTTGAAATTCTCTACCAACGCACGCTTGCATTCGTGTTGCATGATTGATGCCCCGGGGCATTATTACTTGCAGCCCCTTACCTAGTATTGTTACGGACCCCATGCGGAGTAGATGCGGAACGAAGGCACGACCAGGGTGGGAAGAGAAAGAGAGGGGAAGAAAGGGAACACGAATATGTGTGGAAAATCGGCACTACGTGACAAATCCTGATTGAACAATTTTAGTGTGAGATGAGTGACACGTGGTACTGATGAAGTTTAGGAATCCGATAGCCGTCGTCCAAGTGAGATGTCAAATATATTTCTGCTTATCGCATTGCTATCGTTACATCCACGATAGGATTTTATATAATTATATATTATATTTCTATAAATTTATATTTATATTTTATTATATTTATTT
>NW_021848721.1:375117-385522 GCF_003651465.1 Formica exsecta
GTAAAAAAAAATAATTGTTTTTAAGAAAAAGTATGTAATTATTTACAATGTATTTTTTTAAACAATTATTTGTTTTTCTCTTTACACTAATTGATTTGTCTCATTATTCTGTACATAAAAGTATTACGGTAAGATTATTGAAAACTAAATATTTTACGAGATATTTTATTTTTTATATCAAAATATGTTAGATTAAGATATAAAATAACTCAAAAAGTACTTAATGAAAAAATACTTTATTATAATGTTTTGGAAAGCTCTCGGGATAAGTTACACGAATATGCAATAAAAAATGTGAGTTTCCATTTAAGAAAATATTGATCACATTGACTTGGCCTTGAAAAGGTCACTCAAGGTCAAGTCCATATTTTCATCATGTGTCCCCCTCTGAACCCTACAACTTTTGTATAAAACATTTTTTTCCATCTTGCTTACTTTACGAGATATTTGCGTGCGTTGATTAAAATGACTCACCCTGTATATTATATTAGCATATATAATATAAATTATATATTATATTAATCATGCATTGTACCATCATGCTTGTACATTGTTGGGATTTTTTAACTTTTGATTCTGTAATCGAGAAATTGGCCATCCTAGCAACAGCAGTGATGCGTTTGAAGATACATCGTGATGTGAGAGATCTCCGTTGTACGAATTTTGACATTTGCGACTAATTGAATAAGAACTTGCGATACGTCTATCTTTCGATTAATTTTTATTTTTATTTTTAACTCGTGCGCTGATGATGGCTAAAAGATTAGCCGAAACGTTCGCTCTACGCTCTTATATGTTACATTGAATTGTTTTTACAATAAACTTTTATGCGCTCCTAATACTGCGATGGGCTCGTATTGCCATTATATCTCAGTCTTAATAGATTTTTATATTGAGAGCCTTATTCTTATATTCAATTATATTATATTAGTAATAGCGTAGAGGATTTATATATTATATTAGTAGTAGTAGGATTTTATATAAAAATTATATTTATACATATATTATATTTTATATAACTATATTCACATAGAGACTTTTAATGCTTCGCGGATACCGTTACGCATCTTTTCCGAATTAACGCACAATATACTAGTATATATGAAGTCGTATTACGAGGATCTCAGAACTATCTCATAATCAAGTAAGGTCGAAGACAATGTAATCCGGGATGGCTCATCGAGTCGGGATGGAACTGAGTTGGATTCTCTCTCTCTCGGTATTGCCTCATTAATGCTCGTGCCCTGCCCCGCGCCTTGGGCGATGCGATAACCCTTCGACGGTCTTCCGTCCCTCTTAAGTTCTAGCGCGCTAACTCCTAAGTAAGGTCACCCAGCAATTTCCGGTAGCCATCTTCGCCACGACCCACCCGCCGTGTATTTCCCAACTATGGGTAGTCGGGAATTCGCAGGGACACGCGTCACACAGGGGTAGAAGCGAGATTTCGGTGACGCAGGTTGGAGAGTGGTTTGCTTGAATTAGACGGGACGATGTGTCTGAGCAGCTTGTTTGGTACCATCTAGTTAGATTAGACGGTCCAAGTATGAGGAATTTATCGCTTAATGTTGCGATAGAAAATGCAAATTTTCAGTAAGTGTAATGATATATAAATATATAAGAATAACTATAAAATATAAAACAAATAAAATAACTATAAAAAAAAATAAAACACAAAGATAATCTTTGATGTTTGTTCTCTCCATTTTTTTTCCGATTTATAAATGTGCTTCTTTATGTATATTTTTTCTCTCTTTCATTGTGTCTGTCACTTTTTATATATATCCTTGTATAATGTTGCAGAATATTATGTTTTTTTTTTTTTTTAATAATTTGCATCTGATTGTGTTTAGTATTGCAAAAAATGTCATATACATATGCATCTCTCAAGTTTATATATACGACAAATTCTTCAAAAATGTGGAAATGTCTAAAAAATAAAATCTAATATTGCTTAATGAGAGATAGTCGTTTTCAAGAGAAAGAGAATACGGGCGATCTAAAATTTTGCGATCTGTTCGAATCGGTAGAGTGTTTTTACAAAAAGTAATGACGGTAGCGACGATAATAATCCGTTTAATTGGCGCCCCGACCAAATCCAGGCACAATGGGATTAATTTGAACCGGCAGCGCTGTTCACAGCCCCGGTCTCTTTCTCTCTCTCTCTCTCTCTCTCTCTCTCTCTCTCTCCACCGCGCATGATTTATTTTATTAGAGTAGCTCTGCGTTTCGGTCCAACAAGCTGGCCATCATTAGAATCGTAAAATGCGCCACGGACCAGCGTTCGCGTAAAACACTAATGAGACGCGGCTTAGCGGTTATGGATTTAAAGCGATTTCAACGGAAGGAGAGATCTGGTCCGCAATTATTTTATCCGAGTGATTTTCCGTCAACATGGATACGCACGGTTCTTTTTGCATGGATAATAAAAAAATTTATGAGATATAATCTTTGCTTGATAATCAAAAATACAATACTCTCTTTCTCAGTCTTTGAATAATAATATTATATTTATTACGAAGGAAAACACACTCGAAGGATATGTCAAGTTCTCCCGAACGTGAAAGGACGTCCGGTCGAATGATCGCCGCGAATAGTTTAGGGTGGATTCCCACCACCCGGGGCTTTTGGGTGGACGGGGGTGTTAATTCCATTTTAACGCTCGTTCCTTCTCTCCGCCGTCGGATCGAAACTACCCTCTAAGACCGTTACATATTTCATGACATTTCGAGGAGAGACCCAAAGTCGGAAGACTCGGCCCGATTTATAATTCACCTTCGCTCTCGACTAATATCGATTGGCGAGAGTGGCTTTGATGAACTTACTTAGGTTCTCGGGGATACGCACCCTTTATTTGCTCCTTGTCTTCCGTCCCGTATCTGAAAAGATTCCAGGAAAAGCGAGTGGTCAAATATTTACCGAAACAGTTATGTCCGGTCGAATGATCGCCGCGAATAGTTTAGGGTGGATTCCCACCACCCGGGGCTTTTGGGTGGACGGGGGTGTTAATTCCATTTTAACGCTCGTTCCTTCTCTCCGCCGTCGGATCGAAACTACCCTCTAAGATCGTTACATATTTCATGACATTTCGAGGAGAGACCCAAAGTCGGAAGACTCGGCCCGATTTATAATTCACCTTCGCTCTCGACTAATATCGATTGGCGAGAGTGGCTTTGATGAACTTACTTAGGTTCTCGGGGATACGCACCCTTTATTTGCTCCTTGTCTTCCGTCCCGTATCTGAAAAGATTCCAGGAAAAGCGAGTGGTCAAATATTTACCGAAACAGTTATCATCCCCGCGCGCGGGTATCTTTTTACCCAAACTGCAAAGGAGAGATTACTTTCTTTTACGATCCGAAAGATCCGATTCGGTGGGCTCGATAAAATATTTAGTTTCGAGTTAAACTCTTTTCTTGGATCGCAGCGACAGCACGTTGCAAAGGGAGGATGACAAAGTAATCGGGTAGGATTACATGATACAAATGCCATTGTGGCCTCCGCCGATCTCAAGTGGATCATCACTGTGGACTCTCGAGGAAGCGTAAACATTTGTCGAATCTCTTTCTTTCTCTGAGGCCGATGTCTTTTTCTGAGACGTGAAAAACGGATCCGCCGAAACGATGGGGCGCGCGGTGTATCATGGTACCCCACAGACAAACGTTCATGTGTGCAAACATAATCGAAGGGGGGATTACAACAAAAAAAGAAAATGATTCCCATGACACATCTCTAAGGCTTTTGTGTCCGTTCTGACGTGTTAATCGTATAGGTTGTGTCTGGCTGTGCAATTCGCTCGGCCGTGGTGAATTCTTCGAAATGAAAACACACAAATGGGGAAAAAAAAAAAATGAAGAGAAGCAGATGCGCGTGATGACTTTGGAAGCGCGTCGATAAAAGCATGCATATGTGTGTGTGCGTGTGGATTTTTTTTTTTTTTTGCGATCGAACCGCAGTAGCCATCGGATCAATTATGCGTCGCGTTTTCCATGAGACGAGTCGAAAAATCGTCGCGGGCGATCTGTCACTTTCAAAATTTCTCCAGTCTTTGCCGTGTCGAGGGGAAAGACGAAATTTTTGCATTTAATACGATCTCGCAGGAATTTCTTTAGATTTGATTTGTCGTAAATTCGCGTTGCCGATTGTGTAAACGGCGATTCTAGCGGCTTAATCAACTGCAATTGTCTGTACGCGTTATCTAATGAAAAAAATATGTTATATGAAAGCAACGTCGCGCGGGAAAATTGTGTCAGGAAAAAAGTTTTAATTAGAATTTTTGCGATTCTCAATAGAAGTCGGACGATTGTTTCTGCAAGTGTAAACACGGGATTAAAATAAACAATGGAAAAAGATTTCGATTGCCGGCGATCAAATCGGATTAAGGCGTAAAGCCCGGAAGGCATGCGCCGAGATCACTATAGATAATCTGTTTTCCAAACGTCGTACTCGACGAGATTATACCAACGTCAGTTTTTGGTAACCCCCCCCCCCCTCTCTCTCCTAGATCCGTGGATCTTTTAATTCTCCAAGTTGTCGAGGTTCTCGAAACAGTCTTATTGTTAGCAGAAGTTTGAAACGTACTTTGCGTTTACAGGTAAACGTTTTTACAATGGAGTTGAAGAGAGAATGGGCTTTAGGCATTCTCAAAAAGTTGACCATTGCGGGCCATCTGTCGTTACAAAGGTGAAATTTCGATGCACGTGTTAAGACAAAGGACGATGGCCAGAGACGTGGTTAAAAAATGGAAAAGAACCGTTTTGTCTCTCGAAGTTTTCTAAAAAGATTTCATTGGGCTGTAAATATTGCGTTAATTACATGTGATGCATCTTAATAAATCATCTGGTTTTATACAATAGCTTTGCTAACATTTTCAGATGCCAGTTTTATTTCGAATGTATTTTTTTTTTTTTAACTGTTATCTCTTGTTGCCTGTTATTGTACCGCGTTATAATATTATCTTTCACTGATATATTTTTCTTCCTTTTTTTTTTTTGAATACGCCAAATGAAGAAAACATTCTACGCACAAAACGCTTTTTGCGTCTGTTGCGTCTTGTTATGCTCCGTACACAAGGAGGCCTTTATTAACAAAGGAAAATTAGAATCGCTCTCTCGCGAATGTTGCCTCGTGGACGAGAGGAGGAAGAAAATGTACGATGAAGAAAGGAGGCTTCCGCGGCGATGCACTTATGCGGCGCGTTAGAGAGGGGGAGCGCGTCGTCGTCCTTTGTGCGAATCAGCTCACCTGATTTAACGCGGACACAGCGTTGCCGGGAGGAGTGATACCTGACAGATGTTTTGGGGATCTCGAGTATTTTCGGTTCCGCGAGAGAGACCGCACCGGGCCGCGGTGGAGACTTTGAAGTAGCCGTTTCCCCTCTCCCCTCCCTACCCCATGTTTTCGGCGGCGCCCCCCTCCGTCGTGCTACGAGCGATCTCGAGACGGCTGTCGAGGCTGTATAAGGCCTCTCATCAACTCGACTCGCCCGATCGAAATCGTCAACCGAGGCATATCCAAGTCTTCTCCGTTATACCCTCGATTCCCGAGATCCTCGTCGCGAAGAAAAAAAAAAAAAAAACCGGTCGCGTGGCTGGTAATTCGAAAGCGACGACACTCGACAGATGGAACATTTCTTTACGGATAACTACAATCGTGCCGCTTTAATGCTAATTTTTTTTTTTCTTATTTTTATCTCGATATACATATCTATTTTTCTCAGTTCTATTTAAATCGTGTTTCTTCTCTGTCCGTCTGTTATTTTTTACGATCCTTGTCATTTGCAATATAAACGGTGATTAAATTAATTAAATATTTCAAAAACGCGACGATCGAGAAGTATTCCGCGGGTGAGGGGGGGGGAGGGGGGCAGCTGAAGGGATAATCCGTAAGAATCCGTTCGTGCCTCGCCTTTTTTTTTCGCAGCTCGGGATGTAATACGTACATCGGCATTCGTACGTACGTACGGTACCGTCGGCGCGTAAACCAGTAATTCCATTGCATATGAATCGCAAAAGCCGGCTCGCAACTGCATCATTTCCCTCCGTTCCCCATCTGCCCCCCGCGTCACCCTACCTACCTCGGTCGCGCGAAAGTTATCGAGTAATCAGTCACGTATTGTTTTACGAGCCGCTGAATCGGAACGCCGATTGGACCGGCCAGCGATCACACGCTCGCGACGCCGATGATGATGGCCGTCGACTAATTTAGCGGCTGGGCTGGAGGTGAGGGGGGGGGGGAGAAAAAAAAGAGAGAAGAGAAGAAGCCGCACGAGACGATCTTTTTACTGGTAGCAGCGACTGTTCTTCTTTTTTTTTTTTTTTTTATCGGCGAGCGCTTTCCAGGCGGTTGGCCGTCGTCCAAATCGGCGAGACTCTCTCGGTCGCGATTTCACGCCGCGAATAAAATTGCTGGGCGATTTCTCGCTTGAAAAATGTTTCTTGTAATCTACGCGCGCGAAGTTCCGAGAGTGTGACCCTTGAACGTTTCCGGAACCGCGGCGGTCGAAGACCTTCAACAGGTGGTGTTTAAGTTTCCTGAATTTAATAAGCCGCTCTCTCTCTCGCAAAAGTATTCCTCCTCTTATGAAAATAGCGGGTATCGAAAACGATAGCCGTGGGCGTTTTCGATTATTACGTCCGTAATACGTATATTTAATCGCGTCACTCATTTGTCTTTTCAATTTAGCAAAGCGGCTGTAACACTGGACACGTGTTTTTACAGTTGTATTCATTTTAAGATCAATGGCATAGTTTATTGATTAATTAGTATTAGCAACGCAAATATCTTTTTTTTTATCGGATATGTCGGCTATAAGAATAGTGCATAAATTAGTTTAATAATTTCTGGAACACTGTTCTCTCCCTCTCCCTTTTTCTTTTATACCAGCAGAGTACAAGTCGCGAGTTATGGGCACAGTGATCTATATAACATTTTCAGATCGTTTGGAGGATATTTGTCGGCTCGCCGGGGAGAAAACCACTCGCCGTGCCGTTGATTAGCGGTCGAATCAGTCGTAATTGTCCGTAACCGAAATAGAATTATCGATCGATCCTCTTGTCCGACTGTCGTGTAGTTCGCAAGTCGCGACTCGTCGAGGTACAGATTGGTGAAAAAGTCACAATTTCAATAAACAGTGAAAATATGTGTATGTATACACATGATATACATATACGAGATATTTACGTTCAATAAAATAACGTCAGTAAAAATAAATTTTTATTTTATCTGTGGCTATTTATAAAAAAGAAATGTCTTTATAAAAATAAGAAAAATAGCCATATTAAATTTTTAAATAACATATTCTTATTTTTTTGCCAAATTAAAACAATGAAAATTGGACTTTTAAAAACTTTTAATATTGTAATATAATAATTTCTAATTTTTGTCATTACATTTAATAAAATGTTATCCATCTCTTACGTCGCCCACTTTCACTTGAAAATTCAACAATCTACGAGTTCTGGTTCTTCGTAGGCCAAGGAACAGTTAAACCATTCATCAGTCTATCAATATCAGCCGCGTAGAACTTTATAATCACCCTGTACAGAGTATACACCCTGCGGAGAGGAGGCAGGCATTGCGAGGATGTTCGAGGGGAGGAAGCGGACTACGGCCGTGGGGTCGAGCGGGATCGCGGTGAGGAAGAAGAGTGCACAGGAGGGGCAGGGGGTTAAGCGAGCGGGGGGTAGACTGACCGGGGGCGGTGGGGGGACGCGGACATATATACCTACCCGTGTTAGCAACCCCATTGATCTGGCGGTGGACGCGGCAAAAACGAGCTCGAATAGAGAGGAAGAGGGTCGGGGCGACGAGGGGGACGAAGAGAAGAGAGGAAGTGAGGGTCGGAGGATGAGACGGGGGGGAGGGGAGAAGCAGTGGAGTGTGGGTGGTGGTCGAGTGGGTGGCGGTTGAAAATTTGCGGAGTGCCGAGCTGCACTGCCAGTATCGCGCGCGCCTTCTCTCTCTCTCTTTCTCCCTCTCTCTTCCTCTCTTTCTCGCGTACTTTATATTTCTCTCTATCGCTCTCTATCGGGAGAGAATGAGGCGCTTTCGTTGCTCGTAGCCGGTGTGACGCGGTGCGTCGGTTACGAGAAACCGTAACGGCGGCGCGTTCGCACGCGCGCATACATTGTACACACCAAGAGTGAGAATGCGGCGTGTCTCTCTCTCTCTCTCACTCTCTCTCTCTTTCTCACTCTCCTCCTCTCTCTCATCGATGCTGCGGCCGGCCGCGTGTGCGGAGAGTGGCGACGATGAAAACGCGGCCTACCCATCCGTCCTGTCGAGATTCGGTCGGTTTGTTGGCCCCGCGATATATGGACGGATTCGGTCAGGCTGCACTTGCATCCTGCCAGACCTCGCGGTCTCTCGCGCTCTCTCGCAAGCCTCGTTCCTCCCTCCCCCTTCTTTCCATCCCTGCGCTCTTTCTCCGTATCCTCGCGATATCAACCAGAAATGGCTATCTATCTCACTGGGTTAGCGTTACGTCTCGTGGAGCATAGGGAAACAAGTACGCGTGAATAATATCCGAGAGCTTGTCTCTAGCAACCTTGCCTACGTTCAAATTTATTCGGCCCGTACGCGCCTCTTTGAATCTAGTGTATTTGAAGTGGTGAAATCGGAGCCGCCGCCAAGCGTGCTCGACGGAGTTTTTTTTTTTTTTGATAGGTTAAAATTATTTTCCTGCGCTCACTCGATGCGTGAAGCCGCCGTTTATCGTTTATCGAGGGATAGTGCGTGAATTCGGTAAAGACCGAATTTGTTGCTCGACAATTTTTTGTAGATTATTTCCGTCCAACTTCCGATCGCTCTCCCGATTATAAATGATAACACTTTCGATTTTAATATGCCAGAAACATATCTTTATAATTAAAATAAATTATTCCTAATCACATCACGTAGTGGCAATTACTTTCGCCGATGCATAATTTCGCCGTATACGAAGCATCTCCAATTGCAAGCACTTGTTGCCAGAAAGAAATAACTGTTGTACGCGAGAGATAACGGTGATGTTAATTACCGGCACTTCCGTAAGGATACGCAAGGGGGAAGTCAAGCGACTCTCGCTTCCGTTTCGAAATATTTCATTCCGTAAAACCCAGAAATTTTAAAATGCAAAAAAAAAACACACAGACTCAATTATATCCGCGCTCTGTAAACGCAGCGTGTTCCGGTTAATGAGAGATTGAGTAGTGAGAAATTCGATTTAAACGGTCGCGATAAAAACCGGTTTTGAAGCCTCTAACTATATCGATAAACTTTGCGGCCGAGTGGAGCGATAATAACGGTTGGGTACATACGTTCGACAAACGATATGCAATCACTGATTAAAAAAAAAAATTATCTTTCCGCGAGCTCTGCCAGTAATTATAACTGTATCGCATGGGACGATCGATCGAATTACACTTTAATAGAGAATTATTAATTCCGCGCGATTTCAGCTGCAAAATTTCAAATGGCGCGAAATATCAAAGGGTGAGAGGCGGGAATGTAGGTGGACAAGGTGCAGGAGACAGGGGAGAAGAGGCGGTGGGAGGGAGGGAGGGAGAAGATCATTTCGCGAAAGAAAATTCATTATTTTGGGAGAAATCGTCAGTAGCTCTTGCGAGAGAGTCGGGAGAAAAAAAAAGGAAAAAATGATAGAGAAAGAGAGAGAGAGAGAGAGAGAAGAGATAGCCGACCAGTCGTATTATAAAAATCCACAAAATAACCGACGCGGTAGCCATTAGCGATGCTCTTTTAACCCTCGCCATTCAGCTTCGCCCTCGTGATGCGTGTAAATTTTCCAGCGGCGGTCGCTCTCTGGCTACATTTTTCGTCGAGTGCCACTGTGTGTGTCGCTCGCGCGCGTACACCACACCACGCGAGCCAGCCAGGCCACCCACCCATCCCTAGTAGTCCCCCTCGCCTCCCTCGCCGTCGTCCATACCCCATCCCAACGAGAGGGGGGGGCAACCTCCCTCGAATCACCCTCCCGGTGGTAATCCGACTGGCTAGCCACTCGCGCCAACAAATACCCTCACCGTCAGCCACCCACTGCCACCACCACTGCCACTTCGCTCCTTCCGCGCACCCTCCCGCGGTACCCCCTTCGGAGCGCTCGGAGCGCTCTGCATCGCTCGTTCCACTCACTCCCCGGCGCACCGCGCCTCGCCGCACCGCACCCAGCCCCCCTCGTCTCTCCACCCGCGCGTCCAACACCGTTGAGAACTCATCCCACATTGTGACCCAACCCGCGGTACACTCTCTGGTGAACCACCCCCGACACCCCGAACACCGCGAAATGCGCGGTCCTGGCCTCGTACACGGGCCACCACACGTCGACGGGAAAATTTTTCACGGCTACTTCCGGCTCTCGAGAGAAGCGAGCGAGCATATCCCCCTTTCCCCCGTCCCTCCCTCTTCCTCCCC
>NW_021848721.1:389910-393261 GCF_003651465.1 Formica exsecta
TTTTTTTTTTTTTTTTTTTATTTGCTGCCGAATATGCGGTCGGCATCGCTTGGGCGGTATTTAGTTTTCCGGCCGGTAATTTATCGTTTATTCTGCGGCAGGAGGATTTTTGTAACGTTTCACTCGGATGTATTATTCGTGTAAAAAATAGATCGGCGATAGGCATAGAATCGTATCTTGAAACCTGCTCGCAGAGTTGCAAATCTTTATCCGTGGATCTGCATATCAATTGATAGATTTTGAATAAAGGTTAAAATTAAATTTGGTTGTTTTTATTGTTTTAAATATATGCATGTGAACTGAGATTTCTCGATAAATGTCTCATCCTAGGATCAGTAAAGTAGAAATATCAATCGTCAAATCCTAGGATCAGTAAAGTGGAAATATCAATCGTCTAAGGTTATATCGCGATACTTACACGTTAATTACAACAGATTTACACGCACGCGTAATCCTGATAAATCTATACATCAACTTTTAACTCCGCATTAATTTGATTACCAGAGAATAAACGCGACCGAAAGTGTTCCCCGCGCTCGTAAAACGATAGAGCAGACATACTACCGACTCTGTCGTCGACGGCCACGAGGGACGATGAACGCCAGCGATCGGCATTTTCCAGCATCCAGCAGCAGCAGCAATGTGTATATATATGTGTGTGTGTGTATGTGTATACTCGGCCTGGGTACACGTACACAACGCGCTTGCTGCAACGAGATCCAGAGCGCGATGCCTGTCACGGCCCTCCGGCATTTCCCCCTCGCGACCCCTTTTCCTCCCCCCATTATCTCCTCGCCTCTGATCCCCGGTCGTTCCATCGCGGCCGCGTCGGGGCCGAACCCGGTTCGGTTCGGTTTTTAGTTAATGCCTCGAACCCGGTCGCCTAGTCCCGGTCACGCCGATGGACTTTAACCCATTAAGGTTTATATGCCCTGTATCAGGGCTCGTGCGCGAAAAAAATTTTCCCAGCCCATGAAATTTGGCCGTGCGAGAGATTCCGAAATCAAAGGGAAAACTGGTGCCCAACGGATGATGGGCCACGGGGAATCGACGTCCATTAGAGAGCGAGCGAGCGAGCGAGCAGGCGGGATGAAATGCATGCGGATATCTCGCGACGATATCGCGCGCGCGATAACGTAAGCGAGCGCAAAACGAACGAATGAACGTGTACGTACGTGTACGTGGTGAAGGGAGGGACAAGGGGGGGGGGGGTTTATAGTGCGAGACGGGCCGAATGAGTAACGGGTGAAAACGCTGGAAATAAATGAGCCGATGAATCGGGCACGACATCGCACACGGGCACGCGGACGTGATAATTGGCCTTTTTGCTTTTGTTTTCGACCCCCGGCGGGGTCGAAATTAAAGTTTCATCTTCCTAAAGCGACGCAAGCACACCGGCCCGGGGGGGAGAATTAGAGACGGATAGCAAGTGACAGAGCGACTCGTTTACCGACGATAACACATTGCGGCGACGAGTCGGTCCAGCGGCGCCTGTATCACGGTTTACGTTTTGGTGGTCTTTACGGGCTCCATATCACACGGTTGTTTGTCTTCTCCTATCTGACCCCGCGCTCTCTCAAGCGCGAGAGCGTGAGCGCGGGGGGAAATTAAAGTTAAACGAAGGGCCGTTTCGCACGTTACAAAGGGACTAAGAGGAAACAATACACTTTTTGAAGGTACGCTTGATTCAGGAGAAACAAACCGCGCCGACAGATATATCGAGATACAATGCGAACACACGCGTATTCGGAGTGTCTACTCCCTAGAAAACATGGAATTTTCAGGGATTTCTTTTGTACCTGAAAAAATCATGGAATTCTCATGAAATTTTCATGGGATTCGGGGAAAAATTTTCTCTTTGATAATTTTGCTCTCATATTGTAAACAGTCGGCAAGATAAGTGAAATATATGTTTAAAATATATTATAAATATATGTCTATCTTTATTTATACATATTCAATGTCTTAATAAAACATTAAATATGCAGTACATATTCTCTTTATTATATAATTTTGAGTGATAAAAAAATGAAAATTTTATGCAATTAAAAAATGCTTATCTTTCGAAAGTTATTCATTTTTTTGCAATACATTCATACACATCTAGCACTTGAAACTTAAGAAGTTCCGTGTTTTTCCTTCGTATAAATGAAAAACATAAGAAAACACAGGCAATACAAAACTTTTTTTTAGAAAACTTTTTTTCACCAAAAAGATTTTTAAAATATTTTTTATATTTTGAAATTTTGAACAAAAATACCTGGAAGATCAGAGAAATTTCAGGAAATTTTTTCACGAGATTCGGAGGGAGGGAGGGAGGGAGGTGGGGGGAGAGAGAGAGAGACACCCTGATATATCGCAAATGTTGCATTTCGCGATCTCGTGTTCAATTTTCCATGAAAAGCATTTATATTATTTGAAATAATGTTTAAAAACGATTTAACCGCGTTTTCAAGCTGCGATCGTTGAAAAAGTCCGAACAATAATCGCGAACGTACAAGACCGTTGTTGATCGATTTGCTTCGCGTTTGGCAAACGGAAGTTTACGTCGGGGTGAAAGTCGGAAGGTAACGGCTAGTAATTAATGTCCGTGTATGCCCTTTACGCGCGCCCTTTCGTTCTCACGAAGAACAACGGTTACACATTCATTGGAAGGGAACAAACTGCAACCAGGTACTCGCCGCGTTCGGCCAACCGGTTAACCGGCAATTAGCCGATCTCGCTCGTAAATGTAAATTAGCCTCGGGCAGTCGAATCGACAATCGAAAAAACAGTAAATTATCGTAAGGTGAGAGCAGGTGAGCGGACGCTCAGGAAAAGTGTATGGAAGAAATTTCGTCCATTTCTCGACATGCAGGAAATGATCGTTTATCGAATGTGATAGCGATAGATTTTTTGAGGTTATTTCAAGCTTGTCGTATATTTCATGCGAGACAGAGCACGAGATTTTCCATATCGATCAAGTTATTCAAATTCACTTTACTTTTTCTAAAGAGACATATTTTTATCGCAATTATTTTACACATAATTCTTTACATTGAAACTGTGAGAATTATTGATAATAACATAATGGATTATCAAAACACGAGTGCTGTTTGATGTGAGCGGAAATAAATCAGTGAGCGAGTTTTTAATACAAGATTCGAATCGCCATCCAGTACCATTCACTCATCATTACTGTATAATGGCGATTCGATCGATTTATTGCATTTTTAATGAAATAATTTTACACGCGCGCGCGTCCCTCATTAGGACCAGAAATCAAATTAATTTATGCGCACGGTTTCGAACCAACGCGAAAATTTTCAATCCGGATCTTCCGTCTCTGGCCATATCCCCCCCCCCCCCCCT
>NW_021848721.1:393266-413466 GCF_003651465.1 Formica exsecta
TCCCCCCCCCCCCATTTCTTTCCTCTCTCACTTTATTTACTGGCTGGACCACCGAATTGTTGTCGGTAGCTGACGGTACAGATTTCGAGGTGCTGATAGGAAGCTTCCGGACTTCCGGCGCTGACCCCGTCTCTCGTAGCCATCTCCGGAGACCCTCCTTCGTGGAAAATCGTTAGCGCGCTTCCGATCGTCGGCATTTTTCTTCCCGAGTGTACATCCAACCGCCGCAGTCGTGTTCCTCGTTATCTTTCGTCTCCCTCCCAATAAACTCGCTCGTTTCAGCGACCAAAAACATGGAAAAGTATTTATCGCGTTGGTGTTAAATCGCGGGCGCACATTCTCACAATGACGTTTCATCACACGAAGATTAATAGGAGCCATAACGAAAGTCAGAGTTAATCCTAGTGCGGTATTTAGACCGTCTGCGTATTCGTCGGCCTTATGTTGTTTCGCCAAGCCGGTTAGTAATTCCGGGTATCGTCGCAGTTTCACGCGGCAGCTGTGCGGTGGATGCCTTTCTTAATTAGCACGCGTCTTAAAGGCCGGTTACGAGGTACAAAGGGAATCGAAATTCAACGGGATCGGGATGTGGGGTCACGCGAATCCGAACAGGTGCGTCGAGAGTCCGGGATCAATTAGGGCTTGATCGATCGATCCACCGACTCGGTTGATGATTCGGTTTCACCGCGGTTGTAACCGAGAGAGGGAGAATAATTTTCACTTTTTCAGAAAGATCTACTTTTCTCGTAATTAAATGTGTCTCGTGAAAATCCAAAAACATCGGTGATCGTCCATAACGAACAAAATTCTCGAAATAGTTGCAGAAGAAATTTTAATTCTTTACGATTATCTTTTCAGAGAGAAAAAGATAGATTTTCAAATTCTGTGCAATATTATTTCACATTTTAAAATTATTATGAAGCAAGAGGGGCGGACACGCACAGAATTAATTTATTTACTACAAAGCGGTCTACTACATTTGAAAATGGAGCGTATAAGATTTAATTTGTGCTATCATTATGTGATAACACAAATATGTAATTGTATATTATTATTATGATAATATAATTTTTTATAATTTGTAAAGTTTTCAAGTAAGTAAAGTAAGTAAAATTTATTATAATTCTCTCTAATATAATTCTTTTGAAGAATGCTGGATGTTTTCGATAGTCAATACGAATAAAACATTAATTCGCATAAACATTTTAATATCGGCCATCACGCGCGATCAACAATTTTGGCGCTGTTATTTATACCTAGCATCATCGCGCGCGAGCTTATTCTTCCGCCACCGGATACGGTGGCACCGATGCAAATTATGCTCTCTTTCTCTCGAAAAGTATGATACTCGTCGATCTACCGGGACGTTTTTATCGTTGTGGAAAAAAGCGGACACGAAGTTTCCATGCCTTCGTTTTCTGTCACCTCGCGACTTCGCCGCTAACGGCGGTCGAAAAAGGTAACGAGCAATAAAAGCTCTAGCGAGTGACGAAGAGAGAAGCTAAGAGAGAGAGAATGAGTACGAAAAACAGAGTGAGAGAGAGAGAGAGAGAGAGAAGAAGAGAAATTGCACGATAGCGAGAAGAGAGAAAGAGAGAGACAGAGGGAGAGAGAGAAAACTCGCCTGACGTCACACACTGGTAACGGCGCTTTATCGAACTCTCATTACCACCGGGAGGAGGCTGCGGGAGGACGGTGCAGAAAGGGGTTGGTTTGGTGGAGAGTGTGTTTTTCGGCCTCGTGTGGTCGGCCGCCACTCCCTCGTTGCACACCAGCGTTCTCCTCTCTCCCGTATCTCTCTTTCTCCTCTCTCTCTCTTTCTCTCTCTCGCTCGCGTCCTTCCGCCCTTCGATTCCCTCTACAGCGTTGCCTAACCCTTTTGACTCCCCTTGTCCGCCCTCTCCCCCGCCGTCCCCCGCAGGTCCCGCACCCTTTCCTCCCTGTAAACCGCCCTGTACCACCCTACGACCGCTGGACGCAATAATAAACAACCGCCGGTCGCTATGGCGACGCGTCCATCGCGCGCGAACAAAACACTGGACTCTCTCCCTCGCCTTGTCACTCCCTCTCTCTCCCTCTCTCTCTCTCCCTTGCTGCTTTTCCTCGCACCCTTTCGCGTACCTCTCTTTTGGCTACCCTGCCGACGCGGTCCCGTTAATCGTCCTCTCTTTCTCCACGCACGGTAGTCGCACGGGGTTTGTTACACGCGTGCTGGGGCCGAACGACAAAGTCGTACGTATACGGGTGACGTTAAAGCGGGACCATTGGCTCGGGCCAGATTGCATCGGATGTACTCTTGGTCGGATTGTTGAGGTTTTGGGGTGTACCTGACCGCCGGATGCGCGCCACGGTCGGTAATCCGCGGAGAAGTAGACCTTTCGCTATCGTTTGGATTTAGATAGCCTGACCATCGATAGCTTCGATTATCTACCCCCACGATCGTTTAGGCGTCACGAACTCTCGGTGCGTAAATTATATATGTCGATATCCCGTTTCGTGTGTTGTTCACGGAAGTTACATTTACTAGAATTCGTCGGCAAAACAATAATCTTGTTCAAAAAAATGTTTGAACTTGATATCGTTTAACACTCGAGATAGAATTGATTTAAAAGAAACAGAGTTGAAAATTAAATATGTAATTGATCTGCAAATGATCTATAGCTGTATATGAAATGGCGCAATGTTCAGAGTGTTGCTGTCATATGTTTGATTTGAAGCACTGCCGGTGGTAGCTTATCAGTTGACATTTCGACGCGCGTACTTGTACGAACGGATAGGCAGATTATGCGTCTACCTGTTTATTAAAGCGGTGCGACCACCTCTTCTCGTAATGGCGCGTATCGGATGCGGGCTCGTATGTACGAACACTCTCGTAACCCGTATCAGGATGAGCGGAAAAGTGCCTCCGTGTCGCCATCTCTGTGCTCGGCGTCGAACAAGAGCGAGAGTCGTTTCCTACGTTCGCCGGAAATGCCACTTTCTCATAGATGCAAAAAATATATTTATTTATGTCAAATATTAAAGGATTGAATAGAAAATAAAGACGCACAATCGAATGTTGTTAAACGCAATCATTGTATCAATCATTACAAGATGCTAATTGCCTAATTGACGGTTCCGTTAATGTAAAATATGATGCGCGAAAAATGTCTTGTCAATTTTGATATAAATAGATACTACATGACGATATTTTTTACGTATTTATTCAGATATTTTTCGTCATCAACTTTTGTTATTGGTTTCTTTGAATTCGTGCAAATCTCTTGTTTCTCAGTCCTTTTTACGCGATAGCTTTCTGTTTCAAAGTTTTATTCATTAAACATACTACAATATCCCGCTTCTCTCGCGTTTGTAAGGAATTGCGTATTTGTGTTTCGACGAACAGCAACACCCCCCCCCTTCCTCCTTCCTCGCCGCGCGCCTAGCTTTTAGTATCTACTTTTAGTTGCTCGAGAAGCCGTCTTCTTCTGCCACGTATATACCACCCACCCCCCCACGATTCTCTCGTTCGCTCTTGCGGAGTCTGCAACCATCCCCGCTGAAACCGCAAGCTACCCCTCACTCGCCTCTCGCTCTCACACCACGTAGCTACTAACCGTTCAGGAAATGTTTATTCTGGCCTTTTACGAAGTGTTCCAAAGGATTTTTAAATTTTGTTCGTCCCCGCAATCTGGAAGTCAATGACCTTCTCCGTTGAGGTCCTCCGATTTTCTCAACAGCGAATTTGTTTGGTTCTCGTGTCCTTCTATTATTCAATCTTTCTTATTCGCTGTAAAATTATCTTCAACTTTCCTTGTCCATTAATCAGCCATGTCTTATATATTATCACAAACCTGAGTGACAAAAATCCTTGAGATATATAAAATAAAAGAAGACATAAATGACTGAATTGAAAAATTTGTTCTCCAGTTTTCCAGCATGCGAGAGAATTTTCCATTTAAAAAAAAGAAAATGAGAGATTGTAATGCAGAAGAAATCTTATACTTTATATTTTATATCATTTTACGCCTTTTTCGAATCTCTTTCCACGTTCGCAAATATGAAATTATATTAGTGAAGCGCATATTCTTCATGAACGAGCTAAAAGCTGCGGTGTCTTCGAAAATGGGAGTTCTCTCCCAGCACGAAATCTTAGCTTTTACAGAAAGAGAGGAGAACGTGGATGCCGCTAGTGGGCTGGTCAGGCCACAGCACCGCCCCTTGACTCTCGACTTACTTTTGCCATCTTGCCTCCGATTCTGCGGTTAGCCCCACTTCGACCAGAAACCAGGGAAGCCGGCTTGTATCCGTCGATTGCAAACCAGACTCACAGATCGGGCATAATGTATGAAGCACCGGAAATTTTTCGTCGCACCGATATGCGTCCGATTATGTCAAATAAGTTTTGTAGAAAATTGCATTGATTGAGAATTGTTAAAATGTGAATATTTTACAATATTGGTATGTTATCAGAAAAAAAAACGTTTTTATCCCTAGAAACATATTATATTATTAATCGCGGATCAGAGTGCTAATATTGCACAGGGCGTTTCAGAACACCCATCCACCCCTTTTATTTTGAAAAGAGATGGTGCTAGGAAGTTGGGACAAATATGTTTACCATAAAAGCCTATCTGAAGTTTTTGATGATGGTACTTTCATTTTTGGGAAACTCCCGGAAATACCGAGGGCAAATTAAAAATTTTAAATGACAACATGGGGTAACATGGATATCGGGTTTCCGGCATTTCCGGGGATTTCCCAAAAATAAAAGTACCATCATCAGAAACTTCAGATAGGCTTTTATGGTAAAGATGTTTGTCCCAATTTCCTAGCACCACACACATCCTTTTTCAAAATAAAAGGGGTGGACGAATGACCTGAAACTCTCTGTATAATATTATAATATTATATACATAATGAGATGGGCTATGATTATTTAGGTAGAAATGAAGCAAAGGCTGCCATTCTGATTCGCCGGCACGGAATGCTATGTAATGATATTTTTCCTTCCACCCAGTGACCAGGAATCAATGCGGGTATACGTCGTTGCTTCGCCAAGCTTTCGATCAATGATGCATTTTCATTACGCGATTCGGGCTTTCCGCGCGGAGTAGTATACACACAGAGATAGAGATGCACGCGTTTTTAGCCGCGTACGCAAATTATGTATGTACATCGTACTAATCCATATGACGTGCCAACCATTTCTTACCAGATTTTGCATCGACTTTCATATAGGTATGAGAGCATGTGCATATACAATGTAGCATTATTTAAATATCGAGAATATAATAATATACATGTTTTCATCATTATACATAGTTTCCCTGCTAATGATACACACACATACACACACATGATTCTCTTATATTTTAATTGTGAGAAACGTGTTTGATACGATGATGTACGAGTGAGATGCACTATATGAGCAAGAAATTCAATTGTGGAAAATTGAAAAGAATTTCTTCTCTTTTTGGAAAAAATTTTTCGTCCCCTCCATGTCGAATCGTAGAAAGACGTCGCACGCTTTGGTGCGCTTCAAAAGTTATCGTCACGTTTGACAAGAGGAAGAATCAGCGGTGATGCGGGCGCGGAAAATCGGCCGTCCGGTCGGTGCAGCGCGCGCCAGCAGCGGCCATAATAATAATTTTTACAAGCCCGCGTGTAATCAAGGCTGCGCGTTACACATGTTTCGCCCGTGGGCGCCCCCTACCCACGGCACGTACGACCCCCCTCGTCGGCGTCGTAGGGGTGGCCGCGGCACATAGTAGGGGTGGCCACACGCGAGAGGGGGCGAAGCGGAGAAACGGGGAAGAGAGGGGGCCTCTGATGCCTCGTGGGGTGTTCGTGGATGACGAGGAGAGGAGATCGACGGTGGAAACGAGACGGGATACAACTCGGGGCGGACGCGGTGCGGTGGATGAGAAAGGGGACTGTTGGCAGAGGGATGACGCGGAGGGGGTCGGTGACAGGGGGGGGGGAGGGCGGTGTGTAGTATTCACGCGGCGCGGTTGCTGGTGCTGGTGCTGCTGCTGGTGCTGCTGTTGTTGCTGCTTCTGCTAGTGCCCCGGTCCGCCGTTCTTCGTGTATTGTTGTCCAATCGAGCGTACCGACGAACCGGTTTTTGAGCCGGGCCACGCGCGCCAATATCGCTCGTATACGGTATGGCACGAGTTTTTTTTTCTTCTTTGAGGGGGGAGGGCGGGCGGTCATTGAACAACGGGATGTTATTGGTCGATCGCCGTGACACATGCCCGCGTGTATTGCGATCGAAGATCTGGTGAGAGACGCTGTTTATCGCGACAATTTTATCGACGATTTGTGCCATTTACGTGCGATCATAGACTATCGAATCCTCCATCGATTGCCGAGAGTTCTAGATCCTCGGCTGGTGTACTTGTTTTCTTTTTTTGTCATCACAGATCGGCAAACGTGAAAGCGTTGATCCTTCGAACACATCGTTTACGACACGTGTAGTGCGTTGAATTTTATTTGGTGATCCGTTCGACTATCTTGGTTGTCTGGTTTTCATGGTGTTCGAATGAATATAATAATATGTAAACTTGTTACAATTGTACGATTGTCTAATCGAGCTTACAATATGTTGTAACAATGTACACGCGATAACTATTCGTTTTCTCTGCCACGTGTTTGTGCTTGGATTCCAAGATCGGCGTGGACAAGCAGTGTTACCATCGATTGATTGTGGTCTCCTGTAAAACCCATCAAGCTTTGATGGGGTTGTCACGTGTCGGTGGGACGTTTGTAAGCTCGAGAGTCATCGAGAAACGAAGAGCGGTTCTTTCGATCTATCGTGATTCGTGTCGAAGATTGTATTCGATTTGCGAGGAAAGATTACGGACTTTTCATTTCGGAATTTAGGAGTTTAAGTGAGTATTTAATCGCATTGTTTTAGATTTATTAATTTTACACGTGGTTGCTAAGGAGTATTTTATTTTATGGTATAAGAATCATAATCAGACTATTCATTTAGTTTACACGATTGCATATCTTATAATAAATAAATTAATTAAATTTATCATTATATACACAGTTGCGCGATATTGTAAATAATATTTTTGTAAGCAAATTGAGAGAAAGAGACACTTTTATTTTATTTTCTAAACACACACATGAGACATTAGTAACCACTGCCGACAATTATATTGATAGCACGGCTCATTAATTAACGTCCTTCAATGCGTCGCTGTATCAGCTGGTATCTGCGACACGATTGTATGTCTATGAATAGAAACGATTGATTACCTCTCTTAATGGACAGGAAAATAATGAAGCATCGCAAATGCATAAAATTAATCAACTTAATTCAATGATTTATTAAAGTAGCAATTACATATATTACGTGTGAAAAAGATATCTAAAATCTCAAGCTAAATAAAATAGATAAAATGCTCAAAAGGGATTTTTACGAAAACACTATTACACGTATCTTTTCACATTATCGTCGCGGAATTCCCCCTGCTAAGTCGAGACTTCCGTAAAATGGGAGGGGGATTCGCGATTTGGAGCGAGCGAAGGGAAAGAAACGCGGTGGAATAGCAGAGTTACCTGGTTTGTGCCGTGCCCGGCAGTTGATCGGAGCGTGACGAGCGGTAATTGAATGTAGGTATGGCATTTGCATTGACAAGCTCTAACAGAGATAATTCGAATCTCGTCGAACGCAATGGTCCACACGGGCGTTAGGTCGTTTGTCAATACGACGGCGGCCGTCCAGTTTCCACGTTTCCAGCGGTATCGCTGTTTGTCACCGTCTCGTCGACGATCGTTCGCCGCTGAATACACCCAGTGCTCGCATACTTCTGCGGCGCGAACGCGTTTCGTTCCGTTCCGTTTTGCGAGCCACGCCGTGCCTGTCAAACACACGAGGCTGTCGGTCGAAGATTATTACGGTCACCGCTACATAAATTCTCTTTGGCGAAAAAAAAGGAACAACTGATGGGAGTTGTCTCGATCCAATTATCATCTCTGTCAAATAGATATACTCAAATTTAAACTTTGAAACTTTGAATTTAATTAGCTACTTTCAGGAAATTAATGGAAGATTTGGAAAGTATATAAAAAAAAATACGAGTTGAAGAAAAATTGGAATATTATTGCTGAATGTCTTTGAAAAAAAAAGATTAAAATGTAAAAATTGCAAATTTTTTTTCTTGGTTGAAAAGAGATACAAAGATATCGTTTCGTAGGAGCGCCAAACAGATGCAAAAAAAAAAAAGGAAAATCTTTTCGAATTTGTTGATTTTATACAAGTGTGGATCCGCACATGTCCGTAGAACCTCGAGTGTTTGCCTGCCGGCAGGTTCGCGACCGGTTGGATATCGTCAGGATATATTCGCGCAGGAAATGGGTAGTTCCATTGTTTGCACATTCGTACAAACAGTGCAACTGCGAGGATGCGCCGGGACCACTGTTTGATTTTCGAAAGTGAAGCTTCATTGTACGAGATACTGTGTTGTACGAGTGTCCCGATGCATATGAAACAACGATGCGTTTTGAGGGAAAAAAAAAAACGCGAACCTCTCTCTCTTTCTCTCCCTCTGTCGATCGAAAGGAGAGATTGTTGAAATCGAACAAATGATATATTTTCGCAAACTTTTACGCCGATATTCGATGCGCCAGAAGTTTCTTCCTCGCACGCAAATTCAACATGGGATTTGACGTGATTAATTCCGCGGAAACTTTTGCCCGAGCCTAATTGGAAGTATCGAGATGCTGCAACGCCGATCGCACGCGAGAGAGGAGAAAAAATGTACGCGCGCGCGTTGCATGGAGAAAACCGATCAAATCGGGGTTCGATAGATCGATCGAAGGCTCTCCCGGCTCCCCACCGATGTCCAGCACGCGAGCCATACCGCAAAAGGGTCGAGGGGAAAGAGAGAACGCGCGAGTGAGCGAGAGTACCGAGAGAAAGAAAGCCGACGTCGTGAGAGGGAGAGATCGAGTCCGGTGGGAGATAAAGCGATAAAGAGCGGCGTGCGCGTGAGAGAAAGAGGTTTACGCTAGGCGGAATGAGAGGGACGGGAAAGAGAGAGGGTGAGGAAGAGAGCGAGGGAGGGAGCGAGAGAGAGAGAGAGAGACAGCCAGAATAGGGAAGGAAGGTTGGAAAAGAGAGAGAGGGTGAGGAAGAGAGCGAGGGAGGGAGCGAGAGAGAGAGAGAGACAGCCAGAATAGGGAAGGAAGGTTGGAAGGAGTGGGGTGGCAGAGGGGTGTGAGAGAGGAACCAGGAAAGGGGAAAGGGATGCTGCGTGTGTTGGCATGGACCAGTGCGTCAACGGCTGTTGCCTCACACGAACCGCCGAAATTATAGTTAGTGACCCCCAACGGATACTTCAGAAATACACTCCCGACTCTATATCGGACTGCCACTTTCGCGCTGCTCGCAACGGGGAATAAGGATGATTCGAGGGTGCCGCTAACGAACCGCCAAAGGGGTCCCTTCGGGATCACCTTAGGGGGGATCGTTCGTAGGAGACGTTCTCCGAACTCGACCGAGCGATCTTGACAAGGCGCGTTTCGAGAGACACAAGATCATTCCCGGTTACCGATAGCTTGTTCGAGTGAAGTGTTTGACAAGATAGGCGAGCGCACATTTGTTCTCATCTTGAATAGGACTTTGTACATCCAAGTGCGCGTGATTATGCGAGAGTTTTTTAGTGTCGGTCGACGATGATATCGTACGTGATATCGTGTAACGCTTGATTAGTCAATCGTCGATTATTCCGTTAAACGGATAATCAATCGAGTGCTTGAAATGCGAGTAAGTGAAGATTTTTGAAAAGGTTACTTTATTAACGCTCGTATCTCCTAAAACGACGGATATTTCTCTCATTTACTTAGAATACTTGGATACTTCTCTTTTTTCTAGATATTAGTAAATGAAAGGGAGAAAATAAGAGGGGAGATACGTTTGCGATATATTAAATGTGTTTTAATAAAAATAGTGAACAATTTATATAGTTTACAATTACTTGTTGTACAAACATAACTATCGTTACATTGACTCTTTTTGGAGGAATTTTTTTGATCAAACTTTGATTTTAAAAATTTTCTTCGATTTCAGAACGTTTAAAGATTATATTGCTCATATTCAATTTACTTGTTAATTGTTTACAAGATGTTTGGAATCGGATAATAAAGTGCTATCAGTGTTATAATTCCACCGGAAGATAGTAAACAGAACGAGTTTCGTAAGAGATTTGAATGCGAAGTTAAGCGAGAATCTTAGCCGTCGCAAAGTCGACGAGTGTTCTTACAAAAGAATCGTGAGAAAACGTACATCGATTGCTATTATTACAGTTCTTAAACATAGAAACACTTCGCATTATTCTCTCATATAATCAAAATTTGGTTTCGGCTTTAGAGAAATGTTGAACACGCATCAATTGCTTTATATAACATTATTTTGGATAATATATAACACAATATGTAATTTTATCTTATACATTTCGAAATCGAAATAATCGATTAATATATTTGTCACGTATGATTGATATAGTGAAATTATTTCTAAAGCGAAGCTCCTTATGTTCCGCCGGATATAATGACCGACAAGAATTAAAGAGACAATTACTGGCGGTTATCGATTAACATGTTTACCGTATAATAACTGTATTCATAGACATGTTCAACTTTGATCGGGTCTTCGTCTTATCGTCAATTTGATATCGGCTGGCTCGGGATTTTCAAGTCGCGAGACCGTCATTGACAGGAGGCAACGTAGTAAACGTAGCCACGTGCAGTTTGACACGCGGTCGTACGTGCGTAGGGGTTGGGCATTCGTGTGGGGGGTGCCTACCGCCGGGCGTTCTTTTTCCCCTATTTTTTCCGTCCCCACCATCGTGCCAGTCTGCCCCTCCTGGAACCACCTGGATCCGGCGTGTCAGCCCCGGTGACGTGCGCAAAAATTACTGAATGAACGGTGACGTCACGAGGCCGGCCGCGTGAAAAGTGTGCGAGCCCATTCCCGTTCGTGTCAACCGTTCTCATCCCCTTTCGCTTCTCTTCGCGCGTTACCCGGCCGTTCAACCACCACCGTCCGTTTTTTCGCGTCCGTTCCCGAGTCGGTGTCGTGTCGTCGCGCGGATTCGGACACAAATTCGGTTAAAGGGTCCCGATCGTGAGATAACGGCACGTACAAGATTTCATTAAACGGATTAAGGGTGGCTAGGATGCTGTTGATTAGCGACGGCCGCGCGTGGCGAGAACTTGCTTTACCAAATCAGTCTTTCGCTCTTTTAATAATCGAATTTCTCGATCATATTTAATGCGTTAAATTTTAGATCAATGTATTAGATAAGAATAGATAATTGTAGAATATAATAATAATTTTATTAAAAAAAGAAACTATAGAATAAATTGTAACAGCATTCTTGAAAGTAGATCGTTTTGTTTTTGCAGATGCAGCTGCGCATTGGAAAATAGAATATTGAAATCTGTCTCGACTCATCTCGTAAAAAAATGGAATTTTTATAAAGATTAATATTTTACGTCAAGAGCAAAAGAAGTAATCTGCATCAATTCGCCACGAAAGTGTAAAGATTGAAAGAACAAACAAATCCGCCGTCAGATTTGTACGACGATGCAAAACTCTACGGAGGAATTCGAAGAGAATTCTCACGTCGTGTTTGACATTTATCTCGGCGCCAACATTGGAGAGAGGAGATATTAAAATTAACGACATCTCACGACTGATTTGCCCCTTTGAATTTTGCGAAGGATTCTAAACTTCCAAGGACATCGGGTCAGATCTGACAGATTATGCGCTCTTGAAAGATGCTCACGAGGCTCTTTCGGCTCGGCGGGTGAACCGAATGGAAGGATGTTTCATCCGGTGTTCTGACTGCCTATGGATATATTCGGCCGTTGCAACGGCGGCGGCAGCGGAAGCACGGTAGCCGGAAGCGGTGCTGGCTCGGCGAGGACGTCGAGCAACGAGTCCGCCGGTGGTGGTAGTGGCGGCACGCCGAGCGGTACCAGCGAGAGCGGCAGCAGCGCGAGTAGCAGGATGCAGTTGACAGGAGCCTCGGCTCCTGGAGCGGCGGCCTCGCCAGAGTCGGGCGTCTCTCCGTTGACCGACGCTTACACCAAGATGACCAGCGACATCCTCGCGGAGAGGACTCTGGGCGATTTTGTTAGCGAGCATCCCGGCGAGCTGGTTAGAACAGGTGATTGACTTTTGAAAATGGAAATTATTAATAGTAATTATTCTTTCTCAATCGTGATAAACTTGGTGCAGTTTTTGTAGAGTACTTGGGAAACTCTTATATATCTATTTTCTATTATTCTATTTTCAGAGCAAATATATTATGATGCCATTTTGCTAATAAAATGAAACGGATATTTCGGTCAACAGGCTCGCCGCATTTGGTTTGCACCGTCCTGCCGGCGCATTGGAGGTCCAACAAGACACTTCCGGTGGCTTTCAAGGTCGTGGCCCTCGGCGACGTAGGCGACGGTACCCTCGTGACCGTACGTGCTGGTAACGATGAAAACTGCTGCGCCGAGCTCAGAAACTCAACGGCTCTAATGAAGAATCAAGTCGCCAAGTTTAACGACCTGAGGTTCGTCGGCCGAAGCGGAAGGGGTGAGTCGTTTCTTTCTTTAAAATTCACCGTTCGCGAGGAGCTGCGCCGTCCGACATTTCATTCATCGCGACAAAGAGAACGACGAAAGTGTCGGGCATGACATTTCTCTTTCTTTCTCTCTCTCTCTCTCTCTCTCTCTCTTTTGCCCTACTTTCTCCTCTC
Source organism: Formica exsecta (assembly GCF_003651465.1). Taxonomy (NCBI): domain Eukaryota; kingdom Metazoa; phylum Arthropoda; class Insecta; order Hymenoptera; family Formicidae; genus Formica; species Formica exsecta. Next base: position 406,016 of record NW_021848721.1, read on the forward strand.
CATTCATAAAATTGCAAAGTTCCCGAGTCTCTTTGCGTAGAGTGTGTCGCCCTTCGTCTTTTATGCCGGAAGAAAATGCCAGAGGGGTGAAAGACGACGGTAGAAACCCCTTCAAAGAATTCGGTGTACGCCGCCGTAGTAAGGGTAGGTCGCGGTCGTCTTGAGACAACCCTCGTTTTTCCTCGGCCCTTGGAGGAAAAGTCTCTCGCGTCTCTCGGCTCGGCTCGACTCAGGGAGTTGGTTCTCCGAGCGGGCGGGGTGGATCCGAGAGGATCGCTTGGGGTGGGTAATGGCTTTTATTTGTCGGCATCACCGTGCGACCTTCTTCTCTCGCTTTGCCGCCCAGTCTCGTCGGGAAAAGGGCGAACTGAGAGGGACGGAGCTCGTCGCTCGAAGAAACCGACGACGCCGACGACGAGAAACACAGGGACGGGTGATATTAATTGAGGTTTCAGTAGAGTTTTAATTAACGTTATTAGAGCCGGTATTTCGTCTAACTGCGTCTTTTGAACTCGCGCCAGAGTCCTGGATTAACTTAAAGTATCCGCGTGTGCATCCGACCTACTTCCAACGATTTCAATAAAGTATCGTTTAACTTATATAACTTATCATGCAAGTTGTGATTTATTTTATACAGTTAAATTAATTTTGAAAATTAAGATTAAAAGCTAACATAAAGAAAAAATATGACTCGAGTTTGTTGAAAATTACAATTAATGGTGATATTTGGTGTATATTATTATTATCATATTTTCGATTGTATCGATAAGGGAAGGCTAATCGCCTCAGAATCGGGGAAACTCGCAATCTCTCTAGCTAGGAAGCGGGGAAACTCTCTTCCCCTCCCCCAAGTTCACGGGAACGCGTCAGTCATTTGTCTGGGATTAGCTCTCAATTGTTTTCGCCGAGCGCGGAATTAACATAAGCTAGGATGAAGAATGTAAGAGAAGTGTCTCTCTCTCGTCAGGATTCCTAACCGGCTCCCTGGCTCCTTGAATATTCCCTGGAAACCGATGTGCGCCGAACTCCCGGGAATTCTTAATGATTCTCTCCGTTTGTCGAGCGTGGAAATATTCGCACGTACGGATTCGCGAACAGGATTTTGTCCTTCCGATTCCTCGAGAAAGGATTAGAAATTCCTCTCAACAGCATTCTTCATTGCTTATCGCGCGTGCATAATTAACATAATTCGTAAAATATTGAAAAAAAAATTTATACATCAAAATCATATGCATTCTATTGCAATCTGCAAAAAAAAAAAAGAGAAATGTCACACATTTCGATATTATTACTATTGCAATAAATGTAAGGGATCGTTAAACGCACGAGACATCACGCTTTTGTCTTCGCCTAAAACCGCTTTTAGCCGGGACAAGATTGAGCGTACTGCCACGATAGTCGAGAGCTTTGCAATATCGATGATAAGCCGTAACCCCCTTCCCGCACGTTCGACCGTAATGCCTGCTCCATCACTGCAAAGTCTACCCTGAAGGTACTGGATTGTTTCCACCCTTCGGCCCTAAGCCCTTTAACGAGATAGATCATTTGCGCGCTTATAGTTCCAATACATAGCGGGCGAGGTATCCTTCGACTTTGTTGCCGTGAATAAACTTCATCACGGGAACGTCGCCAATCTTACCAAGTTGCTTTAATTCTACAACACACTTTCGCTTAAACCTATTAATCATTGTACTTGTGATACACAACACGAACAAGATTGAAGTGTATGTGACAAACTCGAAGACAGTTACTATCTATAAAACAAAAAAAAATTTATTCTGGTTCGACTTTTAATAAATGGAGATAAATATTTACAAAAGAGAGCGAGAGAGAGAGAGAGAGAGAGAGTGGATCTCTAATAATTCTTAATATTTGTAAATGAAAAATTATATGCTTTTTTAAAAAAAATGTATATTTTTTAAAGGAAAATGTGCGTGTTTACGCAATGTTTAATTTCAACGCAAAATATTTGAGTAATTCTCACTGATATTCGCGCCGCGAGCGTAATAAAAATTTATGAAATGCATCGAATCGGGTGGAACGCATTCACTCGCAAAGTGTTGATTTATCGGCCGCAGCGCGAGGCTCGTTTCATTTCGAAAAGAAAAACGGGCAGTCACTCGCGGTGACGGGCCGCAGTTCCTGACCGTAATCAATTCGTTATCAGACTGCAATTGCGCATTTGCGTTTCGTTCGGGGGAAAACTGAAATTAATTAATTGGCCCGACACAGCACACCGACAGCGATACAATACAGCGGGGGGACACGTGTACCGGTGCACAGACACCACGTAGTTTCACACACGCCTGCAGAGGACGGAGACATGCTAACGAGCATAATCAGCGAATGGTCGGGAACGGGGTTTCTCCGCGTAGTATTTTCCGAAATTTACAACGCGACACGCGCGCGGATGTGTAATACTTTCCGAGATATTTCGAAAATTATATCCCGAGGTGCGCGTAAAGCTGTTATATCGTGAATCTGCGAATAATTATAGGTGTGTACTCCCTGGAAAAACATGGAAGCCTGGAATACTCTCATTATCAGAGATTTCTTTTATACCTGAAAAGATCAGGGAATTCTCGTGAAATTTTGACTCGGGAAATTTTCTACAAAATTCTCTTCTTTGATAATTATAATTTTACTCTCACATTGTGTAAAAAGTCAGCCAAGTAGATTATGTGTTTGAAATTATTATAAATATTTATAAATATATATTTAATGTCTTAATAAAATATTGAAAATGTTATGGAAGTAATAAATGCTCATCTTACAAAAGTTATTTAGTTTTCTTTTCTAGCACTTGAAACTTACGAGGCTCTGTGTTTTTCCTTCGTATGAATGAAAAACAGTAGAAAATGCATGCGATAAAAAATTTTATTTTAGAAAATTGTATAAAAGAATGTTGAAAATATTTTCTTTATCTGGGATTTTGAACGAAAATACCTGGAAGATCAGGGAATCTTTCTACAAGATTCAAGTAGACAATCTGAATTGTCAGAGAGAACAAGTCTATCTGATCGATTCCACGGTGTCGTCGAGCGAAGCGAGGACTTGCCGAGTTGTGTGACAAGCTCGAATGAGAGTTAAAACAAGGCAATCGCGTTTAAAAGGTACGTAAGGACGTTGGAGCTCGATCGCGGACGATCCTTAATGGCTTTACGGCGACTGGCACCGAGGGTGATACCCCGCGTACACCACCCACGTTTACCTGACGGGAACCATGGCGGTAAAGGTGAAAAGGTTTGGTTGGCAGGCGAGAGAGAATAGCGTGACTCGTAGCCGCCGAGAGGGGAATCCCCGCTGGAAAACGAAAGGCTCGCGTGGCGAACCGCCGTGTGGCCACGCTCGACACTCGCCATTATTTCTCCGCGATGCTTCCACCTCGTTCCTGCCCCCTCGTTCATTTCTATTTTCTTTTTTTTTTCGTTCCGCCATCGATCATCTTACGTCTTACCGCGACCGGTGCTTTACCATCTCCATCGTGACTTCACCGGGTCGGGAGGGTCCGAGTCGACTCCGGTTGAACTTTATGGCCCGATCGATTATCGCCATTTCGCTATGTACGAAAACGTGTCTAATGGGTCTGATAGAAAAATACGGTAATGGCCGCACGCGAAAGGGGTAACGCGAGCGTTATAACGCATTAGCGGGAAGAAGTCGTTTAGGGGCGGATATAAATAACATAATGTGTTATCTTTTATATTGTAAACCGATGACGGAGGATAAAAGCGCGCTACCTTTGCAGCATTATCGTATCTAATTTCAAGAAAACACGTTTCGTGTTTTATATGTATATTATCTGTCGCGAGGCACGATATATGGGTTAGTAAGATGATTATTACATTTCTATCATGGGAGATACAAAGTTAGAGTGTCTATTATCTGGAAAAATACGGAAAACCTGGATTTCAGGAAATTCTCATGGAATTTTATTGGGACACGGGAAATTTTTTGAAAAATTCTCTCTTTGATCATTTTATTTCTCGTATTATAAATTCTTATATTATAAACAGTCAAATCAATCATTATATTTAAAATATACAATATATCTATCTCTGTTTATACATATATTCAATGCCTTAATAAAATATTGAATATTTATTATATATTCTACTTTGTTATATTTTTTAGTTACAAAAAAATGAAAAACTTTATGCAAATGAAAAATGTTCATCTTACAAAAGCTATTCAGTGTTTTTCAGTACATTTGCAAATTTAACATTTGAAATTTAAGTAGCTCTGCGTTTTTCCTTCGCACGAGTGAAAGGCATTAGAAAACACATACAATAAAAAAAACTTACTTTAAGAACTCGACCAAGAAATTTTTTAAATATTCTCTTTACCTGAATATTTGAACAAAAATACTTGGAAGATCGGGGAATTTTTTCAGGGACTTCTTTTACAAGATTCGAATAGACACCGCAAAAGAGAGGTGTATCGTGCCGGTGTCATGCAAATGCATCGTGAAAAAAATTGCAACAAACCGGGAAACGCACACGCGTGGTCGCTCCATCGGACGGGCCGGATGTACGGTGATGAAAAAAGGGCGAAGGGTTAAAATTGCGGTGAACCTCCACTCGCGCGCGCAATTTTTCGCCGCGGCGACTTTTCGCATCGAGAGAGAGGAAACGTTACTCTATACATATATATATATTTTCGCGCGCTTGCTTTTATCGCTTTGCTTGCTTTCGCGTGCTGTCGAATCGATCGCGGTGAAGTTTCGGCGCGTCCGCGGGTTGAAATTGCGGTGGACGCGCGTTTCTCATCCCGACGGCTCTTGCTCCCATCATCCATCCCTCTCCCTTCCCGCCCCTACGCTTTTTCCACGACACATTATTTCGCGCGTAACCGAGGCTTTTTAACGAGAACCCCCACGAGATCCTCCACCGAACTGGTCGTCCGTTCTCTCTGTTCCCTTAACTCGGCCGCGCTGGCTGGCCACCGTCACCGTCGACGACGCCCTCGATACATTACCGACGTGTAATTCGGTTACCACGGAGTTTCGCCCCGGCTAACCGCGTTTGCGAACTTTCGACGTCGGTTGAATAGGCGCGTCCACGAATCGACGCTAAAAACGCGCCCGTCTGACGTAACGTGTACGTTTTCGCCTCGTTTTTCAAAGTTGACTCTACGAGCATATTCCCACTTTGCGCATTACGGTGCATTAAAAAATTGAATGTTTGCCAACGAGAAATGTCGATGATAAAATTTTATAAATCGATAAGATGTTAGTGTGAAAAATTTGCGATCGATTGTGTTGATATACGCTAAGTGTACATCTCGTGTTTCAGGCAAGAGCTTCACCTTGACGATAACGGTGTCGACGACGCCGCCCCAAGTCGCCACCTACACCAAGGCGATCAAGGTGACAGTTGACGGGCCGCGCGAGCCGCGATCCAAGACCAGTGAGTATCACTGTAAGCATTGTTATTCTTATTATATATTTATTATTATACACTTCACGGTTACTGTCGCGCATTCCTCGAGACATACCCGCGGAATCCGGGGGGATTGCCGGGAATCTCCCGAAACGATAGTAATGCTTAACGAACGAGCGGCATGGCACCGGAGGCAGTAAAAGCCGCAAGTTCGAAATGGCCTCAATGTGCGGCTTCGTACTGGTCGAACGTTACCTCCTAGGCTAAGTTTCGCGCAATTGCCATTATTTATAACCGGCGGAGCACCCGGGCCCCCGCCATAACATTGACAAAGAGCCGGGCGTTGCCCGCGGAGATGCGTGTATGTGTGTGTATTTGTATGTGTGTTTGTATCGCGGCGCTTTAGCCAAAACGCGGGGCGACGCCTACACAAACTTGGCGGATATCCGATCGCGGGAACTCCTCCGCGAGAACAGCCACCGCCGAGACATACAATTACCAAGGACGATTCTCCACCCGTTACTTTGGTAGTCGACGACGATGCTCTGTCTGCAGGGGTTCCTCCGTAGGGGGCGAAGAGAAGGAAACGCCTCTCTCATTCTCCGTTTGTTACCTATCTACCGCGTAACCTACCGCGTAACGCGCATTGTGCGCTCTTGAAATCTAGTTTCAGACACGCCAATTTGTGGCGGACGCGAGAACGGTTCCCTTCAGAGATTTCCAAGGTCTAAGATTAAATATCCGACAAGGGAAAAACATCTACGAGGCATCGCATCACACGATAAAAATCCCGCGAGATAAACAAGCATACGCGAAAATTTTTTAGGTAGCGCCATTTTTTCCTCTTTTCAAGTTCGCTGTAAAATTAGGAGGCTTTTGCATTGCTTTGTATGATTACATTGCGACGCGACGGTATCCCATCGGCTTAGATATCAGACAGAGCGTAATGTCGTCTGTGAGAAGAGGCGTACCAAAAATATCCGATAGCTTTAATATATCGAGGCGAGGCGGTTTCTCTGGGCGGTAGCACGGAAGGCGAGGGGCGGTGAAGGGGGGGGGGGGAAAGAGCATAAGTTTGGGACCTTGGGAAATTGCGACCACATCCGCCGGCTTGGCCGCATCTGCGGACCACCCACGAAACTTCCGTCATAAATCCAAAATATGAAAACGCGAAATTTCGGTGTACCGCTCGGAGACGCGCATCCAAGCAAAATACTACGATGACGCCTCAGAGAGAGAGAGAGAGAGAGAGAAATTGAGATTGAGAGAGAAAGAGAAAGAGAGAGAGAGAGAGAATTTCTCTCACGATATTAATACGCTACTAACACTATCCGTTATCTGTCATTTAGGATTAAAAACGAAATTTGCGTTATTACGAGCGCGAATATTACGAGACAATCGCACTTTTCGACACGTCGTTTAATTAATTCCAAGTTGACGCAATTGAAATCGCCCTGGGTCTGAGAAGACGTTTTGCGAAGCGGCGTTAAAAAAAAAAAAAAAAAAAAAAAATAAGCATCTTTAAAGCGAACGCCGGATATGAAATTTTTTTTAGTGATCGTTAAGGTAGCGTAAGAACGTCGGAAATAAGCTCGTTCGTCAAGTCGTCGGCGCTTTGAAATCTTAATGTGAAAACAAACCGTTTGCTGAATCGGGGCAAATGGCGCGACAATTTCGAGGTATGGCGGTGCGAGATGAAAGAACCTCGTCTTCCTGGGTGGTCCGCGTGCGCTTCTTTCCGATGCCCGCAATCCACGTGTCTCATCTCACTTGTTTGTGAACAAGCTGAATGAGCATCTTCCAACTGTTATATATTTTCGTGAAAATAACACACATCTGGTTTTTTATATATAATTTATTGAATTATGTAATAATTTTTGAAAGACACAGACAAATATATGAAACGTAAATATATATGTATTTCTTTTTAGAGCATCTTCATATATTTTCGTGAAAATAACACACATCTGGTTTTTTATATATAATTTATTGAATTATGTAATAATTTTTGAAAGACACAAAGACACAGATGAAACGTAAATATATATGTATTTCTTTTTATGTATATAT
>NW_021848721.1:413610-418271 GCF_003651465.1 Formica exsecta
TATATATTTTTTTTTTATAATTATCCGACAGAATGACATGCCACGCGACCAAAACGCGATGAAAAGAGCCGGCGCAGCTTGAAACAAGGATTTGTTTCGGTAGTTTCCTACGATGGCGGCTTGATAGATTTAATAAATTATGCCGCTCGACCCACGAATTTATCACGTCAGCCTAACCCTTTGAATTCGGCGCGCCGTTCTTCGCAGTATTTCATTAGGCGTCGAGCACTCGTGCGACCCTCCGGATAGTTGCTCGCTCTTCTAAACGGCCGGGACCCTCACGTTACTCTCTCTCCGTTTAAACGAGCCAACGAATAATCAGTGGTCAATTTTTCGCTAATCAGTTATTTCTATATCGTTTTCGACACACACGAGGGTATATTTTTTAAAAATTATTTCAAAACATTTTAGATTATTATTGATTACGCTTAATCCGATTCATTACAATCCGCACACACACAATGGCTTTTGACAATACTATTATTTTGGATTTATTCTTCCACGGATTAGAAAAAGGCAATCGACGGCGATTGGACAAAGTTGTAAGTTCTCAGCAAGTCGCGGCTATCGATTTCATCGGACACCCTCTTCGCGCGCCCTGACTGCCAGGGAATTTCTCGAGAGTTAGCAGCTGGCAACGACAGATCCTCATTTCGTCCCGTCGCCCTCCCCCCCTCTCCTCCCCCTTCATTCCCTCGCGCAAGCCGCGTCCCGAAATCGGCTCCTCTCTCGATGGGTAGTGAACGCGGGCGCTCTCATTTTCGATCTTTCTCATCGTCGCCGAGAACCGCATTTCGTTTCGTCCCGTTTCGTCTTATCAAAGACGCGCACACCGCGAATCTCCCGTAGATCCCGAATGGGCGCGAGTCGTCGCGAGAAGCATCCGGAACACCCCCGGGCTGAATCTCCCTCAATCAATTTCCTTGGACCCCGCAGCCTTTCCGCGGCGGCGGCGGCCACCTTCGGCTACCAGACGAGGGTAGAATGTGTAATGAATTGCTTGTTTAATTAATTACAACCCTTCGCACGGAAGCATTCGCTCGGCGTTGTCTTAGATAAGGTTTATTCGTTTGTTCGTTTCCGCGTTTGATCGTCGGATGCATGAATGCACAATTTTTTACGCGTTTCTCTGTGGACGCATATTTTTTTCCCATATACGTGGAATTGCGATTTATTTCAAGCGCGTAAAATATATTTCAAGATGATTATAATATCATAAAGAAATATGTATATATAAGAAGAAATATATATTTATATATATATATTTTCTTATATATTTTTCTGTATCATTTAAAAATGATTACGTAGATGTTACGCAAAGACAACTTTGCTAATTGCATTGACGCAAATTCACATCGCGGCTAATGATTTAAAAGCCGAATAAAAGGCGCTTCCATCTAAGGAGACTGTATCCGATCTATAGAATTTTCTCCCCGGGTCCTGCGGCGTGCTCGAATCGCCGGTCGTTTAACAGGATCTCGTTAGTCTCGGTACCCGTCGGTATTCCGCCGTCGCGCCCCCATTGTGTCCCCGGATCGAGCGTACCCTATTCAGCAAACCGGCGGGAATTTCGGGTTGCCGAGTTAGAATTAGGGCTTCGATTGGATTATCAGAACGGCGGGAGTCCGCCACCTCCCTTCCGTTCCTGCGACCCTCTCCGTGTCGGTCTCTCCGGCCTCCGGTGCCTTCCGCGTTGGATCGTTGCCTTTAGGGGAAAGGGAACGAACCTGCACACGGCTGTCCTGTGCGACGACCTCTAGCCAGGGACAGCCGGATAGGACGTCCGCCTATTGGGACGTCTTTAATTGGGTTGGCGACACCGTGGCAGGGAAATAAAATGTATCGATGCCTCTCTCTCTCTTTCTCTCGTGTCTCCCTCGTTCGTTGGGCTTTCGAAGGGACAGCTACATAGCATTTAGTCGTATATCGCGTTCCGTTTGTCGTTTCTCGGTAAATGAACGATATTTTTTGCGTCCGTCGAATAGGAAAAAAAAGTATAAATAATTTCCATCGTAATTTATGTACATCGGAAAAAAAATTCGTGCGCGTAAAATGGAATATTTGGCCTGTGCTCTGAGATGTTTCGATCTCGAGGAGAATGATGGGTAAGACGAGACAGGCGATTGATACGTGTACCGGGGGTCCAGCGGACAGGCGCACGGTTGATCGCAGTGCTGTCTCTTTTAGGGCAGCAGCAACAATTTCACGCCTTCGCGTTCGCCTCGCAACGAGGCGGCCCGTTCTTTGCCTCGCCTCTGGTGGACCCGTTGCAACCTCTGCCGAATCCGTTGCAACCGTTACCGAATCCGCTCCAGCCGAGGGATCCGTTGTCTTCCTTTAGACACGCGATGCCCGGTAATTGTCAGAGTAAGTAAATCGACCGAGTTCCTCCCCCGCAGCATGATCGTCGTAATTCTCAATCGCACAGCAACTCGGCTTTGAATGTGTTTCGTCAATATAATTTGCTTTATGCATGCGTGTATTATTGTTTCAGTTGTTATCGGCTTGTATCGATGATTCTCTTTGATATAAGAGATCCCTTAATATGCGCGATTTTTTATGTATAAAACATTTTACGGAATTTAAAGCGCGCAGAAAAATAAGATATGTAAAATAGCGACTTATATACACGCGAGAAGGGGTATTTTTATTTTATTCTACAGCATTCTTTCGTTTTTTTTTCAGTCATATTGTGAAATTTAGATAATTTTTGTCATCGAGCGGGCGGCTTCTGTCGAGTTCGGGAATATTTCCAACCAGACTGTTACTGGTCTGAGTACAGAAGCACGGCTTTTGGATAGGCTCGGCAGCTAGCTTCTCGGCTTCAGAGGCGGAAACCGCAAGCCTGTTCAAAGCTAGATTAAATATTATATTAAAGGGGTTGCCACGGAAGCGCGCGTCCCAGTCGGTTGGCTGCCTGGTGTTTTGGGGGCGCAGCCTCACCTTCTCTCCGCGTTTATAACGTAGATTCGCGAATTTGCGCGCAAAGCGCATCGTCAAAGTACAACATCGTGAGGTTGTTAATCGTTAATTGTAGGAAAAAAAAGAAGAAAAAGAAGAAGCCCTCGATCGTTGATTAATAATATCGCGTCGCTGATCGACGAGCGCGAACGATATATCTGGGTGCGCGATAAAATTTTTAATACTCTCCTGTACGATAACATCGATAAACGGGTGGTTCTGGTAAGCGCGCAAGAAGAGACGAGGGGAAAAAAAAAAAGAGTTTAAACAATAATTCGAGAGATCGGCCATTTTAATGAGTTACCTCAGACGTGAGGGCTGACTCTCTGCTCCGCTCTGTTCTAGCTAAATTTCCCGATAAAATACGAAGCACGCCGAATATTTCCTTTATTAACTTTTTTCCCCTCATCGGGCATCTGGTCGTCCGATAATACGCGTACGCGGCCGTATTATTCTCACGCTACAAGCTTGGCGAATTTGATTTCGAGAGACACTCGCTCCGCGAACTAATTTTTTTTCTCTAATAAAAAATTGTAAAGGTTTATAATATATACGCCACCCCCGCCGCCACCACCGCCGTCATCGACGTTGGCGTCCTTCGCCGGCACGGCCTCCATGAATACGCCGACGGCACCGGACTCGACGGCGGGCTCCACCGTCACATCCGGCAGCAGCAATACCGGCTCCACGCCGCAGCAGGACGCCTTCTCCGCGGTCTCGTCTCGTAAGTTGAGTTGCCTGCTGCACGATTATCATCGAATTTCGCTGTGGTCTCGACAAACGAACAACCATGGGGTATCGCTTAACCGTCACAGCCAATCGTAACGTCTCGATAAATTTTTCAAGAGCTGATAACTTTAATGTGATCGAAATAACGCACTCATTGGGATCGTACTCGAATGAATTGTAATCAGGAACTTGTCAGATCTCTTGCCTGGATGAGAGGTCGCTGAAAAAAAAAAAAGAAAGATTCGGAAGCACTGTGGGAACGGTTGTGCCTCATGGTTGGAAACCTAGCTGATTCGGAGGATCCGTAGAGGCTCTCAGCACTGTTTGTCTCTATTCGAACTGAACGTAGTGAGTCTCGTTGCACGAATTGTCGCAGTCGTACCGGACACCACGACACCGGGCCAGTCTGACCCGCTGGATCCGCTGAGCAGCCTCATGACCGGCGGCTCCACCAGCCAGAGGTATCAGGATTACGTGTCGCCCAGATCTCTGTCCACCGACTCAAGCACGACCGAGAGCCCGGTGCACGAGGAGCAAGGTTTCGGGCAGAATTACGGCAACTACTTTCCGACGCCCGGTGTGCTGCCCAGCATACTCTACTCCCAGCTTTACGGGAATCAGTTCCAGAATTCCGAGAGCGCCGAACAGAGGGCCGTCGCGGACAGTTGCAGCGTGAGGCAAGAAGAAGTTAGACCGGACAACAACGTCTGGAGACCGTACTGAGAGGCGGAGGAAGGTAGTTTCCTATCCAACGATTTGGCCGTTGAGAGACCGCACAACTCTTGGAAGACAAGGGGAAAGTGACGCTTGGAAAAAATCGCTCTTCAAGCTCTCGGTTGATAATTGTAGTGCGACATGGTGATTCTTCGAAGACTATCCAAGTGTCAAGGACGATTCTTGACGACGAATTAGTGGGCATTAAAAACTTTATCCGAAAGGAACTCGGGAGGCGAGTCCGAGCTCCTTGTACG
>NW_021848721.1:418507-441504 GCF_003651465.1 Formica exsecta
GCTCTTCCGGAGAGTTTCGGGAAATTAAAATTCTCTTACCGGTTGTGTTTCTCGCGCCAACGAATCTTAGGAGAGTGAATGAAGCGGGGGAGGATTTGTAATTAAGTGAGAGAGAGAGCGAGCGCGGGTGTGAAAGTGGTGTGACGACGACGACTATTATAATGATATCCGCAGAATGTATATACGTGTACATAGTTAGACCATTGTCGTTTCATCGAATTATTATCGTTTTAAGACGCGACACGCGATACATTAATTTATTTCATCGATTACGTTTTCATAGTATAATTGCGACCGCTGCGGGGATCGTGCAATATCGTCAAAGCTGCGCGACGATCAGCTTTCCTTTCTCTCTGTAAATATATATATCTTCCACGTTGCGCGTTCGGTTTCCCTTTTCGATCCGCGAAGATTTCCTTCTCCCGTAAAAAAAAAAAAAAAATAAAAAAATAAAAATAAAAATACCTCTCGGTCTGTGAAGGAATCCGGCTTTGCGCTTTCGGCGAGATAATCGCAGCGACCCTGAATTATCTCGAAAGATCGGCAGCGAAAGGCTGTCAACGTCGTGCGGTCACGTTCGGGTCAAGCCGACGATAAAATCGAATGGGATTCGATTCGCGTTAGGTGAAAGAGTCTCAGCCGTCGCGCGGCGAGCGCGTGAAAAGCACTCGCGAGTATTCAACGAAACGAATAAACGAACGTGCCGGCATCGAAGACCTTACATCGAAATTTCCGCTGAAGAAACGAAAGCTCGAGAAACGACTCGCGAAACGATTTCGCGAGGGGCACCGTACGCCCGTCGCCGGCGAGAAGCTTATCCGTTTTTCTGTTTTTTTTTTTGGTTTTTTTTTTTTTTTTTTTTTTTATCGTTTTTTATAATAATTGTATTGTTTTTTTTTTTTTTTTTGTAAGCCGGCGACGGGCACTTTGCGCGCGTTTCCGAAAATGATTTCCGATATACATATCTACCGATCTATTGTTATCGTAGTTTTTGACCGAGTCGAAGTAAAAAGTGTATTTCAAAATATGATACAGACGGACTCTTTTTTCTTCAAATTTCCTTCACCACCGCGTTCACCCATCCTATCGTCCTACAATTTTGTATTATTTAGAGAAGACATACCTGTGTTTTTATGTCAATTATATATTACTATATTATAAGCCGAGCAGAAGAAAAATATCAGGATTGGATTCTAGGACCTCTCTGTCAGCAGGCAACCACTCTGTCACTGAGTCAACCTTGTCACCTTCATACTACTGTATTTCCTCTTCTCGTTCGCATGCTTTTCCTCGACGTCTACAATAATCAAAATTGACAAAATATGTTGATATTTGAAAATTTGTTACTCAAAAATTACATTGCCATAGTGCCGAGTCACATACGCTATTTGATATACTTAACTCGATGTACTAAATATGAAATGTGCCTTCATCATATACGTACATATAACTTGGCCCGAGGCAGACGCGAATTTCCCTCCCGAGACTAGGTTTAATTAAATCTTTTGCAAATTTGCATATACGCACTTCCGTCAGTGAGAATGCTTTAGAACCCTTGACGTTACCGAGACCCCTGTGTAGAGATTCGTTTCTACCTACCTTATGTAGATCTGCCGCTAGTCCTCCCGAGATGACGATAATAATCTACGCAAAGACGTCTTGGAAAGAGCAAGGATACCGTCCAAAAAATAAGACACTAAGAGGAAAAGAAAATAAAATGTGAGTATCAACATCGAAAGAATAAAAAAGTTTTAAAAAATAATAACAAGAAAGTTACTGATAATAATAATTATATAACATTTTTCTGCAAAAAGAGACGACAGAATCTATTTCAAGTTATCTTAAAGATACAATTATAATTTTTTCTAATAATTAACGTCAAATTACACATTTACAATCATATCAATTATTTTAAAGACATTCGTAATTACGTCGATGTCTCGTTCTCGCAAGCAAGAAGTCGAAATTGGAAGGTCGTAGCGTACATCCCGGCCAAGTTTGATGCGGATTATGAAGTGGTCTGCGTATAATAAGTACCATACCTTTCTCACTCGATAACCGGAGTCGACGCGCACCATGGGCCGGTGTGTTTATCGCACACAGCCGAGGTAGAGGACGACGGGCCAGGACCTGATGGACATATGGTGGTTCGCGTCGGGTCGGACCGGTGGGACGGGAGGGGGGGGAGGGGTACCGACTCGTCGTTTATACGCGGTGCCGGCATAATGGAGTAGAGTGGAGTAGAGCACGGATAATGGAGTATGAAGAATAGCGTGCGGTGAATGTCGGGATAGAACCCCCCTTGCCCTTTCGCCCCCCGCGGCGGCGCTTCGTTTCTCTCCCTTTCTCCCTCCCCCTTCCCCCGCCCTTCCTCCGGCCGTTTCACTCCCCCTCCCCCTCCCGCGAGGACACCCGCTCTCCACCGACCGGGGTGGCAAACTGGACACGGCTCGTTGACTCGAGCGAGCAGTTGTTGGCCATACCGATTTATCGTATCCCGCAGCCACGCCGCGTTACAGATTCCGCGTTAAATCCACGAGATTCCGTCGTCCTTCCGCGCTCTTTTTTCTTTTTTTCTTTTTTTTTTTTTTGTTTTTTTTTTTCGTCCTCGTCGGTGTCGTCGGGGACGATATATATCGCTACCTCGAACAAAGAAATACCCGGGGTGAATCTCGAACGTCGAGAACGCTTTTGTCGGCGACTTCCTGCATTTCCTGCATAATGAAGAGCGATAATATAATTTATAACGCGGTCGAGACCTAGCCTTTCTCGATGGAAAAAAGAAATGAAACATGGAGGAGCAGTGGGGTAAGAGAAGAGGCTCGCGGATGTGCTGTAAATTTTATTTACAACGCACAAAGTAGTTTATGAGGAAATTCCTCGAGCCCATAACTTGAAAGCAATCGATCGATAGAGATATTGGATTTTTATTTTTGCGGTTACGTTATTAATATAAATAATAGCAATCGTACACCAAAATTTCTGATATATCTTTCCTCTTAAAAAGAATCAGAAAGTATTCATTGATATTACCTATACTTTTTCACATAATTGATCTAATTTGTGATTGGTGTATTATTTAATCATTATATTAATGAGACGATTGTTGTTGCGAAAACACATTCTGCTAATTTCGGCGTGTAAAAATTAGGGACGATAAAGCACGAAGAAAAAATGCCCCAGAGCCCCACATACTGGTCGGATCGAATGTGCGTTGTACACACGTACGCACATCCCCACATCTTTTCTACGCATCGAGCGCACGTGGCGTTCCCCGTAAACGTTCGCTTTGGTCGGCGACGGGGGCGGTGCGGGGGAAGGGGGGGTGTTTCGTGATGGCAGCGAGGGGGTCGCGGTGAGACGAAACGACGTGGTCGTTACACGCACCGGTCACTGCCACCCCCGTGGCTATCGCCGACACGACCCCCCCTCCCCCTCCATGCAAAATCACCCTTTGTCGCGCTCGATGGGAAATTACTTTTTGTCCGTCGATTACGGGGTGAATTTTCGGACGACGAGACCCGATCATTTCGAACGAGATACGGCTCCGGTTCGAGATATCGCCGGAAATCGCAGTCTCGTTCTTGTGTCCTTCTCTTTCTGCCGCGATTTTTGCTAAAACAAACGAATTATAATTTCTTCCAATTCTATTATTATAAAATCAATTGTTTGGGAACGTGAGCCATTCGTATCTCTGGTACAAAATTTATCGGATTTGTTGCGAAACGTTTGCGAAAATCTCTTGAAAATTTTAATTCACATAAGTATTATGCAATTCTTATATCGTAAAAAAATCGCGCGTGAAACTGTTAGACAGAGAGCACGATATTAAATTCCACGCCGATTCGTGCATCGCATGGTGATGTCTGGAAATAAGAGACTTGACGAAGTGTGCCCGCGGGGCCGCCAGTCCTTGATTACCAAGATCTTCATCTACATGCTAAACATCGTTCCACGGTACCGTCTTGAATACTCTTGTACTTACGTATGTATCTAGATCCACGGCCCGCGGATCCTCTCTCTATTCCCCTCCCCTTCATCCCCGTGCGCGCGTATTCTCTGGTACAGAGCCTGAATATATTCCACCCTCCTCGATCTCCCTGACACCGCGTGAAACACATTCCCGTACCCATCTATATGATGTTTGCTTAGATTAAATTAACCGACCGTGAAGCCGTCCTTTGTTCTTCGTGCGGCGCGGCGGAAACGCAGACACGCCGAAAGGAACGGAAAAAGAGACGAGGAACGTCGGGAAAAAAGCTTGCACGGAGATTCCGGGAATCTCTCGCGAGGTTCAGATTGCGAGGTAAAATTGCATTTGCGACGATTCAGATATTTAAATACAATGATGTTAATAATAATTCTCTGGTGGCGAATCGCATACCATTTCCTTGGATGTTTTAAGCGCAGGAAAGAAAAAAAAAATCTGGACAGTAAAAGTATATATTTTTTTTTTATTATAAAGTGTGATTTTTTTTTTATATAAAGTGTGATATTTTTTTTTTTTTTTTTTTTTTTAAAAAAACTAATAAATTCTTTAGAGAAGGCGCCATCTTTCTCAATGGCAACTAAGCGTACGAGCGGTTTCTTAAAAGACGCTTGCCGGCGGCGCAACTTCTTTAAGAAAATTTCCTTATTCTTTCTTTCTTACCGACTCGTTTCGCCCCAAGTTCAATAGCCCAAGTTCACCCCCTATCTTACGTCGATCCAGTAGCAAATATATAAACTAAAAAGATATATTCTTTGAAACGATATACTGTTTTTCTCTATCTTTCTTTCTAAAGTCTTGAATATTTTTTAAAATTAAAGAACACAGAGTTTTCGAGAAAAAAGTATTTTTTATGTTCTCTCTCCCTTATGAATTATTAAAAAAATAATATCTGAAAGTTATAAAATAAAAGAACTTGGTGATAAATTGTATTCCAATTATAGTAATTAATATTTTTGCATTTTTTAAACTCGTTCTTTACCGACCTTTTCGCAAGCTACCTTACCAAGGGTGACGTTTTCTTAGAACTAAAGAAGGGGCGAGAAAGAGAGGAGGGTGAGTCTTCTTAAATGTCTTTACTATCTTTCTCGTACGAGGGCGACACTGGTATCGCCTTAAGAAAAAAGATTGATAAGACGATGAGTTTATTTTAATTAATAAGTGTGGTTGTAATTAATAACAAGTTTATAAAGTTTAATTTGTAGCGAGTTATAGAGCGCGAATTCTGTGTAATGTGTCAAATGGTCTCATTAACTTATTCAAAAGACCTAAAGTTTTTTTGTAGCTGTTTTATTCTTTTCGCGAACAATGCACCTAGTCTTTTACTTTTTGTGATTTTATTTGAAAAAATGTGTTTGACTAAAATCTTTTTTATAAAGAACTATTTTTGTAATTCAAGCAAATATCTGCTACATATAAAACATTAATGAATTCTTAATATCATTTCTTGAAAAGGAAAGTGTAGGAAAATAGTTTTCATATTTATTTCCTAAAAAAAATTAATTGAGAAAGAGAGAGATAATAAACATCTTAATATTATAGATATAAATATATTATAGTTATATTATAAATTTTATATTCCTCCAGTTAGAGAGAGAATAATTCTCAAAAATTCAGTTTTCAATTTTTAAAAATTAGTCCGTTGCTCGTGTCCTCTTGCCAAGTCCCCGTGTGAATCACGGGCATCCTAGCACTTGGTGATCGTCAGTTCGGTCGGTTAGCCATTTCTCTGCGTTCGATCTCCCGACTCGGAAGAACCTGGTCAAACGCGCTGGAGAAATATGCGAGCCCGACCTGAAGCAGTAGAGAGAGATCTCGGAGTATCTTGGCCGGGTCTCGCCGGTAGCTAGGCAACCCACCCCCAGGGCCCACCGCCTCCTCCTCCTTCTCCTCACCTCTGTACTCTCGCTCTCTCGCCCCCTTGCCACCTTTTCCTCCACGAGACTCTGTGCCTCCTCCACCTCCTCTTCCTTCGTTCTCTTCCTTCTCCATCTCCTCCTTCTCCAACAACCTCCGCCACTACCACCTCGACCACCGATCCTCTTTCAAAATCCCTCCTCCGCACCCTCGACCACCCTCCGTCACCCCTTTACCCCCCAACGGCCGCGCACTCGCCTCCTTCCTCACCGCGGGTGGTGCGCGGGTTCCCCCAGTTGCTGCCACAACGGCCACGCTGGGGTACCTCAGAACCCCAGGCTGCAACCTGCCAGGTTGCCCACCTCCGCGAGGTGCCAAGACTCGTGAGAAACTCTCGCGGAAAAATTCTAGTCTATCGCCGCGATCTGACGACGGCCATACGGATCTCCCGGCGGGGAATAAAAGCAGAAGCGCGACATGATTTCTACATGAATGCGCTCCACGATGCCAACGAGTATGACGCTCCTTTTCAAGATGAAAATAAAAGATTGTTAGAATTGATTCTTCTTTATACGTTACTCATATTGAACTGATATATATTAGACTAATCAGTACATGTATATCAGGCGAATAATATATTACGTGATGCGGTAGCATGTCGATGCATATTCTCTATGAGGACATTTCTCTTGGTCCTCTTAGACGTGATAGAATACGTTATCATCAAGGGACGCGAGGTATCAATTGTTTATTAATAAGCAGTTTGAAGATTTGCCAAAACCTTCCTACAAAATATGCTCCCCGTTTATGAAATCCTTCTCTTCGTTTATTATTCGCGATTCATTGCACTCGACATCTCGGAGAGTCACTTCCAATGCCGACCGGCTGCCGTTGAAAATCTTAGCGGTTTCCTAGGCTCCATTTTGTTTTGCGGTTGGAATGCGCGGTGCGTGCGTCAACGAGGCGATTCTGCGCATCGTCTTGCGGTTGGTTTGTGGTTCTGGGGGTGGCTAGGCCCCGATCATTGGCCGCGGGGGTGTCAGGGGTGGTTTTTGGGGGTGTGGTGGCACCTTGCGGTTTGCGGGCTGATCTGCCACCAGAAGGGGGCGGCCCTCTTATCGACCTTCCATTGGTGCTCCTCAGGATGTTGACGAGAGATTGACTTTAAGGCAAAGGATTCGATTGACATTCCGATTGATATCCTAATCCTTGAACATAAATTTTCCCTTTTGTTGTTAATTATTATATGGGAAGAGACTCTGGGCAATTATTTCGCAACTGAAGTACATAATTAATTCCCTCTATATCTTAACATTTTGTCATTACTTTCAATTTTTATAAAATTACATACTTTTTTTTTCTTTTTACACTTTTTAATACAAGATGTTAGAAAAATGTAAGTTAGAAAAATTTACGAAATATTACCGAATAGTGTTGGTATAAATAATATGCCGGATATAAATGATTTTTTAAATAATTCTTGAGAAATAAAAGTGCTTCTGCAAATGAAACATTGGGTCGGTAGAAAAGTGACTCGTTATATCCTTACAAATAATTTTCTGCAATGTTCGAAATTATGTCAAAACTTACCGAGAGTTGCACGTTTAAATAGTTCTGGCTGAGGATATACGTGAGAATGCAAATTCCGTCTAGGGTAAACCTCATGGTCCTAGTAACGCGACGAATAAATCATGCGAGACACTCCGAGCGACCCTAAGAGGCGAGTCGGTGCTGGGTGGTCTCGTGTTTATGTGCCAGAATCGACATATTTCAGATGCGCTTTTAAATATTAAATCCGCCAGGGGGAGCGTATGCCCTACCTTCGTTTCGCGGCAGCCGTTCCTCGCATAAAGCACACTAATGCGCGGACTGCTCGCTTGAACGGGGAGCAAATGTTACACACTGACATGTACAAAGTTGTAGAAAGTCTGCGACTTTCGTTGCCCGTATTAGGAAAAACGACGGCTCGTTTATTACGTCGAGAAATTCATTATACATACATCTATAGCGCTCTCTCGCGCGGTAATTTATTCTCTTTTTAATAAAAAAAAGAAATTACTTATTTGCGTAACATAAACTTGCAAGTATCGATCGTTAACTCGTGGCGATATTTTCTTTTTTTTTTTACTACACCTGTAAAATTTTTTTTATTTTTCTACGATGCACACGCAGCGAAGCGCGTTCGTCGGATCTCCTTCGCTCGTCTTTTTCCGACCGGGAAAGATAATTCTCGCTCTTCTCAGATGTTCACTTCAATCTCTTGGCGAATATTTGAAGAGGCCAGATCAAAGCGCGTCTGGTCAATTTCATCAACATTTGAATACGTGCCTCCTTTTCCTCCGCGAATCGACTCTATCCTTCTTTTCCTTTCTTTCGCTCTCTCTCTCTCTCTCTCTTCTTTTTCCTCTTCCCTCGGCTTTTCTGGATCTACCTAAACAACTTCCAGCCCTTTGGATCTTTTTACGTGGACGAGCTGGCTACCGGTGGAAAACGAGATGCGCGAGAAGGGACGAGCGGGTTGGAAAGTTTTCAAAAGTGTTGGCTGGAACGAGAAGCGCCGATAACGTAGCCTTCCAAAAGACATTCTGCTCCATACAACGCTCTTTTCGTCGCAAACTCACGAATTTCTACTTTTCTTTCAAAGAGGTACTATTTACTTTTTTTCTTTTTTTTTAAGCCTTAGAATCACCGCTCAAAGAAACATTTGTCGCGGTCGAAAAGCAATTATAGGTGCCGCTCATGTCTTGCATTTAAAACAATATCCTTCTTTAAGACAACAAATCTTAATAATTGCTAATTGAGATAATTTATTAAACATTTACTATAATACTTCAACAGATTTGCCATATTGCGGAGAAGTCTTGGCACACAATCCATACATTAAACTGGCAGACAGTACAAAATACCTTCGGGGAAGCGGTATTAAGTAGGGCGGACGCTGTGGCGCGATCAAAGCGTAATTTTAATTAGGCAGATTATACGGAAAGATAAAAATTATTAAAATTATTGCCTTAATGAAAGGGAACCTTCGTCGCTTCACGGGAGGGACGCGTAATTAAACGTCGGGAGTAGCTTCCCCAGGCGAGGGTTGTTTCGATGCTCTCTGGCTCTGGGTGAGCCAAGTAATATACAAGCCTACGAATTTGAAAAGATCGTTTAATTTCTACCTGCTTGCCGTTCACGCTGGATCTACTGTGTGGACGGTTGAGGCAATCAATTTATTTTGTAACACGCGAAAGACATTGCCAGACAGTGTCATTTTATTTTAAGAGCATTTTAAAATTAAGAACGAAAGAATCCATTCTGGTTATCACCTAATTAGAAACTCATTCCACCGGCATTATGGTCGCGAAGGGCACGTACCCGGAAATTCTACGGCAGACTTGCAAGGTCCAATAAGAACTCTCCCTCATCTCCTTCGAAAGTTATGCGCAACGTTTGGCTCGCACTTGCCCCCTACAACACTGTAAATTCTCAGAGTAATGTACACACATGAGACGCAGCCCCCATCCCCACGTGGCATCGTAGCTTTTGTAGCCCTCTCTACGGTGGCACCATCGACCCCCTTAAACGCGAATTTGATATTCGTAAATCTGCCGGCCGGTCTCCATAAATCAAAACTACCCTCTCTCGGTCTGGTCCGCGGAGAGATCCGCGCGGGGATGCCGAAAGGCGAGTAAAGCACCCTCACTAGGTAGTAGAGTCTGCAACATCCGCTCGACATCTTTCGTTCTCTTAAAAATTGATTTCTTGCGCGGCGCTTTGATGCCACGGCGGATACCTGAAGATCTTTTAGACGGCATAGCGTGCACTTTATTCGAGTCGATGGACTCGAGAGTGTCATTTCGTTATTTTAATATTTTAATCGTTAGGAATATCAGCGCTCTGCGTAATTAGAATAGCAATGTTGTCGTTAATTCTCTCATGTTTCTCGTTATTAAATATTATTAAACGTTCATAATTTTACATCGTTTTATGACGTGAATTTAGAATGTTTTTCCAGTTTATCTAATCGATTTACATTAATATAAATTAAACAACACGTTGCAGAATCGAAGAAACACCGGGAGAAAATTCACTCTCTCCGTCCGTTCAGAAAATTGATGAATATATGGCTATATACGCGTTAAAACCTTCTAATCTGTCTCATTGTGGTTCATCTCTGTGTATGATAATTAAGGATGGCGGGGATTACGAGAGATATTAGACGGTCCCGTATTTATACCCTTCGGGGTATTCGTATTAACTTCCCTTAAAGCGCCCGCGCGATGCCCTTGAGTTTGTTGACCAACTAAGTAGGAAGGGCCAAACTTCAGCATCCCTTATGTTTGCCGGAGCAATTCGCAGATTACCTATTACATGGACATTAATTCTGTCTCATACCATAAGCGATAAATTTCCACTTATCCACTTTGATTCAACTCCGTTTGCGCTTTTGCCCTTCGTTTACTCCATGCACTCCGGCCGTCATCGGAAAACTCGAGACGTGATAAAAAGAAAGCGCGGAATTCATGAAGAATGGCGATACTCAATCACGCCAAAGACAACCGCCTGGGATGTATTTAATGAAAGAACGACACTTTTCTCGCTTTGGGACAAAAGTATCACGTTTTGTAGAAGAATATTGCGATTATCTGACGATACATTTCCCACAAATTTATTTTTAGCAAGTATCTTCAACATTACGTCACGCTTTTTTTTATCACAATTTTCAAAGCAATATAAAACGATTATTCCGATATATCCCTCTTTCTGTTTCAAAATTATTGCATTTGAGCGTCGAATGGCAACCGAGACTCGAGATTCTCGTGTTGAAACCTGCAGCTGGGAGAGCACTTGACTCCCGTCTCTGCTCGGTTCTCTTTTGCACTCGGCTCGCGTGCACTCTGCCTTATTAAGAGCTGATCCGCCCTCTCGCCATCGTCTCCTACCGATAGACCTCATCCTCCGTACTGTCCCACAACCGCCGTACATCACCGACACCGGCTCCGGGGGATGAGTTATGCCCCCTTCAGGCGCACAGCCCTCCGCCACGTACTACCCACCACCTATACTCCGACTATCCCGCGCTCTCGATTCTCCGTCTGCGAGGTCTGTGTGCGAATACACGCCGCTGTTTTCGATATATATATCAAGATCTGTCTGAGGTTTGCCGGTCGAAGATTTGTTGACCCTGACTGCCTTACCTTCGCCCGCAAGTATTCCAGTGTCTCGGGGAAGATTAGGATCGATTCCTCGATTAAGTCTCGCCAACGTGAAGCACGCAGACAATTAGTTATCTTCGATTTCAGTCTTTTCTTAAGACACGAATTAAATTTACATTTTTAATAACGCGTAGACATTTTTAATTGTATTTTCTGTTTAATTGTTTGACACATTAATTTAATTAAATTGTTGTATTATCTGAAACATAATACGTAGATTGTGTATAAATTGATAGATGAGGATGGTTAATCCCAAGGGAAATGTGCTTACCTTGAGAGCCTTAAAAGCAACGCGATCTCTCCTATGAAGTTTAGCGTTAACATAGAAGATCCCGATGCTAGCCTTGAAATCATGGGATCACTGGCGCTGTTTGCCCAGGACGGTCACTTATTAATGCGGGCGCAGGGCCAAGCTAATTCCCTAGCCAGAGCACAGCTTAGAAAGGACTTAGCCGATATTTGGATCCTTGCTAAAACCCGACACGACGTATATACCTACTCGCGAGCTGCTTGTCTTTCAAAAGCAGCAACCGTTTTATCTAAATTTACGCAGCTATTTGAGGAGAAATTGAAATCTAATTTCCAGAACGAAATAAATCAACGTGAATTTAAATAGCTATTATTTCTCGCAATAATTTAAAGAACCTGATCGTTGAAACTTTTATTTTTAAACAGTTACGCGTTTAGTTAATCGCGAAGAATCGCCATTACTTCGACAACAAGAAAGATTTAAGGACGTACGAGCCGAGAGAGCATCCCATTAAAGGGAAAGCCGACGTTAACATAATCGCCGATAATAGTCCGGCCGCTTATAAAAACGGGAAAACTTTTCCCCGTCGAGTCGAGTACGACTTTCCACTTTCTCCAAGGCGGTAACGTCCCCCACTTGGCGGCGCCGACCGAGAAGTTGGTTTACCACCCCCGGGGGTGGTTAGCGGGTCTAGTTAAGGGGCGTCTTAATTACCCACGGTAATGAACACCTTGTCGTAAAAACTTGCGTCGGTTTAATTATTTCAGCTGGCTCCCTTCCCTCAACCGTCTTGCTCGTTTACCCTCGTTCTTATGAGCCACGGTCTTGGTTTCCCTCAATACTAAACGACGCCGAGACAACGAGCCACGTAGATTCCTTTCTCGATTATCGAACGTCATATCTCGACGACATCGCTACTCGCGCTAATTTCTCAGATACGAACGCTCAATCGATCTCATGAATAATAGTAATACTCGTGATTATAGTTCTCTATTTTGTACTTTACTTTTCATAATATATATCTCTACTGAAACTAAATAAAATATTGTCAATGATAATTAAATATTGTGCGCGCAGAGTCAGATCGAGAGACAGAGGGAGCAATGAAGGCGTGTAGTTCTTGTACACGACACAGGGTCGGATCCAATTACGGCCACGTGGGACGGCAATACTTTTTAAGGGTGAGTCCGCAACGAGGAGAAACACGGAAAAGTCTGCGCAACGGCTATTGCGGCACGGTTTGTCGTCTCTCGCTCTCCTATAAATTCGCGGGAATTAAACGAAAGAATGCGGTCTGCCTCGACGTACGACCTGCTCGCCGCCCGCCCTTAACCGTGCACCCCCTTCTCTATCTCTCTTTCGCGGGGAGACAGAGTGCCCTTTCTCTCTCTCTGGGCATCCGCTACCGCGGGGCTCATTTTTGGGGGTTCGTTGGATTTTTAATTAAGGGCGCGGCGGTGACTCCCATGGCAAGAATGCGCGGTATCGCGCGAGGTATTTCGTCGAAAAACCATCCTCCCCGTCCATCGGAGATTTCCGGATCTCCGCGGTTTTCGTAGATGTTGCGTAGGTGTACGATAAGGCAAATTCAAGGAGAAAGTATGTGTGTCGCGTATTGTTTTTCGAATTGACACGACGTATACGTTTTGAGGAGAAACAGCAATAAGGCAGTTTGTGCCGCGAGAAAAAAATAATGACCATTTAAATGCATGGAATTAACGTACCTAGACGAGGAAACGTATCTCGTCACGTATGCGGAAGTGGCCGCTGGAGCCGAATAAAATTTGCGGCGTTGTACCCGCGTGCCTCGTTTTATCTCTCTACCCCACCCCCTCCCCCTCTCGCGGGCCGCTTCGATTCAAACTAACTAGAAAGTCACCCCTGATCCCAACCGCGAGGGCTTAACCGAAAAAAAAAAAACCTCGGACGACCGTTCAATCGACACTCTCGCAGATTTTTGCCGATCGATGAATCCGCAAAGCGATTCGCGATTTATATTTCAGAGAACGCGAGTGCGATGCGGTCGCTCGCTTAAGAGAAGTGTCGACGGATCCAATTTTTTATTCGCGACGCCGTCGAAATTGGCGGTTTCCTCGAATTCCTCTGAATCACCGGCTGCTCTTTATATACTCTCGTCGATCTCTGCAATCTTTTCTCCGCTTCTCAACCGACGACGACGTGACTTTTTTAATTTGACGGATTTCCCGGACTCGATTGCGCGCTCGACTTTGCCGCAATCGCATTGGGGTGGCGCGAAATGAAACGGCGGGCGGGCGTCTGTGTAACTGAATTTAGCGATTTTTAATTCCCAGGATCGGCCGTTTCGAGCCGATACAAGGGGCGGCCCACCCTAAATCGCTAATAAGGCTTCCCGAGCCTTCGTACATCCCGCCGACAGGGATTTTCCTCCTTGGTTCTCATCTCGGATGCTGCACGCGCTCGTCCGATTAATCCGGACGAATCCCTCGATAAGACTTATCGCGAGGAGAATGAATTTCTGACAAGTCAATTTTGAAATTATTGTCTCTTTACGTTTAACATGTCGTATAAGATTTGTAGGTATATATAAATCGAGATTATATATATATATATATTTTTCCCAAAATTGCACAAAAGTTTTTGTGTTTTTATTAGTAAATCTTTGTTTGCAATTTTTTTCGCGATTGTCGAAATTTCATCGCTTCTGCGCCGGAGCTTTAAACAAATCTGCGCTGTATAAACGTTCCGAGAAAATTGGTTTACATCAGCCGTAATTCGCAGCCGCAGCAGCTCGGCGCAATTAATTTTCTCGCTGCAGCTGCATCCGTAGTCTTTCTGCGCTTTAGATACAAGTTCTTGCTACAAGAAACAATCTGCTTTCTCGGCAGCTGCGTTTCTCGCATGCACATCGTCGATCGATGCCTGTTCCTAATTTCTATTAGGAACAAAATATTCTTTTCAGTCGACAATTGATTGGATTATGCAATGCGATGCAATTATAACAGATGCAAACTTGCATTTTTGTCACAAAAAAAAATAAAGGTTTTCCGCTTTTGCTTTGACACAACAAGAGAGAGAGAGAGAGAGAGAGAGAGAGAGTTCATTGTATAAGATATTTTCAAAGTTAATAATTATAATTACGCAATAACAATAATTATCATTCTCATTCGTTTCTCTTCCTCTTTTAACAAGGCAAAGAAGTCGACGTACAGATTATTTAACGTCTCGTCCTTTCGGAAGATCTGAGAACCGCTGGGTATTGATGCTCGATCAGGCAGCCCCTGGAGGTTTAATTAAATACAACCCCCACTCCCCCACGTAGCTCGGCTTCTACCGCCTGTAAAACGAGCAATATTTTTCACGAAAACCATCTCATCGGATAAGCTTATATCTGGCCTTAGTGTCAGAAGTCAGACTCGGATGAATATCGTTAAATGTCGGAAAATATTTTAATCAAGTGGCACAGTACTTCGTACTCAAATATTTGGATCTTTTTCTCTTCTTTTCACATTTTTTTCTTAACGTTTTTCATTGATGAATTTGATTATTTGAGGATACAAAAAAATAATTTTCTACTTTTCTATTTTCTTGTTTCTCTCTATTTTTATTAATAAATATAAAGAAGCAATTAAATTATATCAATTTCTGCAATATGTTTCTATTTATAGATAGTTTGAAATTCTTAATTTACAGTAAGTAAAAATATACAGAAATATCCAGATACGTTCTTTAATTTTTGCCAATTAAACACAACAGTAATGCGAAATAATGGATGCTGTTTGCTTTTAAGCCAATCGTCAGAAGTTTATTATTCACAGATTCTCGAGCCGTTATATATACGTAGGAAAGGGCGTTATCCTACATTAGGTTGATCGCGTCAGCGTACGATCCTATCGTACCGATCGGCGCGTGACGTTGGCAGCAATGCTGCTGGGGATATGACAGGCGCGCATGGCACGGGGTGTTGCAACACCCCCCGCGTCAAGAATTCATGCAGGCCCGATGGGGGACCATAATTAACCGAATACCGATACTCACCCGCTTACCCGACTCCATCTGCGACATACGCGACGCATATATAGCTACTAGCGCGTAATTCTACGCACACCTGTCTGTGCGTACGCGTATATTACATGGTCGAACGTATTTTTCGCGAAAAGAGGCAAGTTCTAGTAAAATTTTCACTCTACCAATTCCATTTTTGATGCGATAACCGAGAGAATATTATTAATTAATAAATAATATGTGCGCTGTAATTTTAGGAACGAATCGTTTTGTGTGTTAAAATATTACAAGTATATTTATAGAAATTTAAAGAGAGAGAATATGTATTTATATTAGATGGTTTTATCCTTCTGAGAATTTCGTTCAATGTAAACTCAACTTGCAATTATCCTGTCATCGTTTCTACTGTCAATGCAATCGTTTTATGTGTTAAAATATTACAAGCATATTTAAAGAAATGTAGAAAGAAAGAGAGAATATGTATTTATATTAGATGGTTTTATCCTTCTGAGAATTTCGTTCAATGTAAACTCAACTTGCAATTATCCTGCCATCGTTTCTACTATCAATGCAATCTTATGGTATGTTAAAATATTACAGGTATATTTATAGAAACGTAAAGAGAGAAAAAGAGAATATGTATTTATATTAGATGGTTTTATCCTTCTGAGAATTTCGTTCAATGTAAATTCAACTTGCAATTATGTCATCGTTTTTACAGTCAATGCAAGAGATTTATGAGATCAATGTAATAAGAGATTTCGTAGCGCGTTTCTTGCAAACTATTCGAGTCCATTCTCGTTTTTGCGTGTATCTCATCGAAAACTCTTATGGAGAAAACCGTAGTGACGCATTGGATCGAGCTACTCTCGGAAGAAAATCGGAGAACCGATTAAAAATT
The DNA here is from genome assembly GCF_003651465.1 of Formica exsecta. Classification (NCBI taxonomy): domain Eukaryota; kingdom Metazoa; phylum Arthropoda; class Insecta; order Hymenoptera; family Formicidae; genus Formica; species Formica exsecta. Next base: position 434,692 of record NW_021848721.1, read on the forward strand.
CCGTCTACCCCCGGCACCGTGGAGGACGTACTCTTACCGTATGTAACATCTGCGCCATCCGTGCAAAAAGAAGGTAACAAAGCGAAAAAGGAGGAAGAACCTCTCGCCGAGTGTCTTCGTCGTTGCGCCTCCTTGCCCACGGTTGCGAAGGAGCGAGGTTACGTCTCTCCTTTCCCCAAACCCCCCGCGCGGAACCTCGCTTTTCCTGTGTCGTCTCCGCTCCCGGTGAGGCAAGCATCCCTCGCCACCCACTCGGAGGAAGAGAAAGCAAGAGAGAGATAGAGAGAGAAAGAGAGGAGAACCCCCGCCCCTTTACGGGTCTGCTGGCGGTGGCGGCGGTGTCGTATCTTGGCCTCCGTGGCGCGCCGCTCTATCGACGTACAGCCACCCTTGGCTTCACCCTCCTCACCTTCTCTACTCCGTTTCCTATCCTCTCTCTTTCCGACTTGGCCTCACGCTCCCCCCAAACCCCCCCGGTGGTGTCCTTCTTCCGCCGACGCGCGCTCTCCGTCCTTTTCTCCCATCTAGCCCAGCCGTGCGCTCTTCCCGCGTCCGTCTATCCGGCTTTCTCTCCGGCACATTCGCTTCACCGACCTCCGTAACTCGCGATTGCCGAGATAGCGAGGATATAGATGCAGTCGGGGAACTGCCACGGCTGCTTCCCGCCTGCGAAGCCTACGGAGCGGGATCTCTCGACGCGTTATTGAGATGTCTGTCGGCGAATTAGGGCTTTGCCGCGTCTTATCATTTCGCCGGTGTTGGGAGATTAGGACCGACCATGGCCGGATTTAGAAATTCAGCCGGGCGACCTCGTTAATCCGATCGCGAAAGAAACGAGACGGTCTCTCGTCGACATACATTACGATAGGCGTCGATGAGATTTTGAAACGGAAAAAGATTAAAGATTTGAGATTAAAGGTGAAATGTGTAATTAAATTTCGCGGAATCTTCAAAATTGTTATTATACGATCTTGCGCTATCTTGATTTATTTATCATTGTTATCCTTTGAGATATCTTTGTGTGTAATTTTTTATTAAGGAAATAATTAATACTCTCTTAAAATATTGATAAAATAAGAAACTTGGTCGAGGCATTTAAATGCGAGCGACGTTGGCAACTAATCTAAGCTGACGAGACGAAATTTCTCGTCGAGGCGAGAAACGCGAGATCCGCAAAACACTAGAAGATCACGCCTGCTGGTCAGGTAGTAGTCGCGGTGTACTTGGGGAATACGCGTGGCCCTAAATCAGGGTTGATATCCTCGAAACAATTCGACCCTCCGAGGATGGTGTGTCCAGCAGCAGGCACTGGCCCAGGCGGGTAGCACGGAAGAAGATTTAATTAAGCCGGGACCGATTTATCTCTCTGACAGCTAACCCCGTCCTTTCTAGGCTCCCTCTTTTCCCTCCTCCTTCGGATTGTCGGCCCCTCAAACCTCGCGACACTAGATTCTGGACTCGCCGAAAGGGCAAAACCCTTTCAAACTACAGGGTAGGTGTTTGGTCGGCGTCCACTTTCCATCGATACGATCGCGCGGTTTTAAAACGAGGTTCCATAAATCGACTGTAATCGATCTTATAATCGTGTAGTCGCCAAGGAAGGAAACGCGCTTCGTGATAAAATCAGCTGATCTCTTGGCTCAAAAACTTAATTTTTTTTTTGTCACAATATTATCGCAAAATCAGAAAATACAAAGTAATATATATATATATATATTTGCGTTCATTTTTGATCTTTATAAAATTATTGAAATTATGAAGATAAGAACACGAAGACGGTGAGGCGACGTGGGGGAATGCACTTTGCTGAGAATTATTGGCGAGCCTTGCGATGCGCCCACCGGGAAGGGGGCGCATGCACTTTGTAACGAGATAAAGATGCGACTCGAGGAAAGAAAGGTGAATGTACTTTGTTGACGACGATCGATGATCTCTACTTGCCGTTAGCTGCACGTATGGTCGTCCGGCTCTCACTCCTCCCGGTCTTTCTCTTTTCTCTTCTATCTCTCTCTCTCTTTCTCTCTCTCTCTCTCTCTCTCTCTTTCTCGTGGGACTGGTGGCACCCTCCTGCAATTATTAATTAACGCTCCCCTCTCAAGGCATTAACGCGGCTAAGAGCAACCCCCCTTACGTCTCCGCCAGCTTCTACGACCTCCTCCAACCCCTTGCCACTGACTCAAAGCACCATGAAGTAACGATACACCTTGGCTAGGGAGACGACTCGACGTAGAAGGAAGGAGGAAGTCGGAGGAGGTCCGACCTGGCGACCTCATCGACTTTGCTTCACAAAGAGAAAGACCCTTGTTATGGGGTGAGCGTTCGGATACGTACGGCGTGAAAACGCGTCCGATGGGGAAAGGGTTAACCCGTTCGCGGGGAAGATCGCTGTATTTTCCATTTTCTCATCTTTGTTCGCTTTTCCCTTCTCCTTTCGATATCTATACGCAGTTAACATGTGTTTTTATATCTATGTGCTTACTTATGCTATTTTATTGGATGGAATACGCGCAATTTATTATGTATACAATCGAAAAGTATCAGAGAATCAGTTAAATGTGCTGATTAATTTTTATTTAATTTGACCATAATTGTCAAAAAGATATATGTGAAAAAAATGTAAAAAATTACACAAACCTCGGATCAATCCGATACAGTCACTATCATTGAAATTGAGAAAATTTAAGTGTCTCACAAATTTCAAAAAATTATTTATTAATATATTATTCTAGAAATATATCATATATTTACATTGTATTTTTATTTCTCTCTGATTCCTTCTTTTTTTTTCTTGTTATATTAAAAACTTTTATAAAAATTTTAAAATTTTGTATTACACACAATTTCGCGAATAAGTATATTTTTATAAAATCCAATACATTAGTTTATACAACCGCGTTATAAATCTAAGCTGGCCTGTTCATAAATATCAGGTCGATTACCGCGGTTCCATAGTTCAGAAGGGAGATGATCTCGGTGTGAGCGGACAAAGGGCACGTGAATCCAACGTAACGCGAATACTGCGACAGAGGACAAGATCCTCGATGTGCCGGCGGCTCCTGGCGGTCCGCGTGTAGCGGGATAAGGATTTATAGTTTAATATCTCGGGGCGGCCGGGTCGTCGTCACATTTTCAACCCTCGGGAGAAACTATACACACGAACCGCCACCATCCGCTACTGCTCCTCTTGCCACCCCTTCCTCTCCCTCTCTCTCTGTCTCTCTGTCTCTCTGTCTCTCTCTCTCTCTCTCGGCTCCGTTTACGCCGTCTGCTTCATCCGCAAAAATCGTCCTAGGCTCTGCTGTAGCCGCTTCTCGCGTTCGTTGGTCTTCACTTGGTTCGGGCAAGGATTTCGTGAAAGATTTGTTTCGGTTTGATGGGGCCATTTAGACGTGTAGATGCGCTCGTTAGATTGGAAACGCGTGCCCGGGATCGATGTTAAACCCCGTGTAAGAGAGAACGGGGGTGGGTGAGGGGCGGGTGGATAAAAAAGGAGGATGGTGTGGCGTTTTATTGGAAACCCGGAGCTATAAAGCCCACGCTAGATCGTACAGCTGAAGGAGACGCGTGGTATAAAAAGCTCGCAAAATTGTCTAAAAAGAAAAAAAAAATTACTCTTGATAGCGGGGCAGATTCATCAAGACGTTTTTATAGCGTTTATCCCGTTCGACTTTTGGAAGCCTTTTGGTTAAAATGCTATTAACTCTTATCGTAGCATGGTAATTATTCATAATTCTTTTCCGTGATAAACTTTAAAATATCTTTAAATCAGTTTAAATTTGACGCAATATTGCCGTGTGGGAATTACTTGGATGGTTTTTAGTTGAAGTGAAAGGATAGTTTACGTTTCTCCTTCTGGACCTTTTTTGGTTTAAATCTACGGCGCCATGCACCCTTTCGTTTCTCCCCTTCATTGGCCAAATCTCTCGCAGCACACGCACGTCATTAGAGCGTGCTCGGACTATCGATACCTAACCTATGCCGGACGCTAGTGCGTGGATCGTGTTAAGCGAATAAAAAGCCTATTGCTCTCTTATATAACGACAATGGACACGATATAATAGTCTGGTAGCCGGCACATAATTAAATGAAGTTTTTGCCTCGCGTCAGTTGTCGAATAACAGATTATCTAATGTAAAAAGATAAGCTCATGTTTTTTTTCGCAGTTTAATGTACAAAATAATCTTTATACTGTTTTTAATTTTCGAAATTTGCAAAATTGCAATACGTTATTTAAAATATCTATCGACTAAAATATATAGATTGTGCCTCTCTTACCGAAATAAAATATATTTTTAAGATCTCGGGAATATCTCTGTTGTGTAATAATCAAATTTTTTTATATAAAAAGTATAGATTATTAATATAAAATATACGCTATTAAAAGATGTTGTTTAATATACAACTCTTTGAATACTATCTCTAATTTACAAGCTTCTCCGATGAAATCGGGATGATAATATGTGGGAAGAGATGCCATGCCGGAATAAAGCTCTCGATATGCGTAAGCCTCTTTGTCGACGTCTTTCGCCCTTTGCGCGCGCAGAGTTGAAACATTTAGACGCCGGATGCGAGATGCCTACCGGCATGAACCCGCCGGAAGTTCCTAAGACTCGCGAGAGTGCCGCAGGTTGCCGAGTTGGGCTTCCATAAGGGTGGCTACCTACGGATATTAAAGGAAATGGCGGTATGATTAGTCGAATACGTGCCCTGGTTTCGTTTTAAGCGAGCATGTTTGAGGCTTCCGATTGATTTCGACACGAGAGTTTCGCTATTACAGATCGACATATCTTTCGTTGCGTTCTTATTTATTCGTTAACGTTATGTCAGGACAATGTCGCGTGACAATTGAATGATCTGTCTGTTTTAAATATTTGTGCATTTTATATTCATAATTAGATGAGGATTATGTATGAATATTATTATATACATTCGATGCCATGACGCGCGTTCAGGTACGAAAGCGGACACAGAAAAAAAAAATTAGCTGCCGTAGCTAAAAACTGCGTGTGGTAACTAGATTTCAGTCGTAATATATGGACAGCGAACATCTTAGCTGTTACACCTATTTATTAGGTGCAACAGCAAACATCTTAGCTGTGATACCTATTTATTAAGTGCAACAGCAAATCGTTTTGCTGTAGTTTAGAACTTTTTTTTGCAAACCATGATTAGCTATGGTAGCGAAAATTTTTTTTTCCGTGGACTGAATGGCCGAAAAATCGGCGACATTGTAATCCTGGACATTGTCGGAACCGCAAATGACCAACCAGCTGCGTAACTGCTTGGGTTCTCGTGTTTTTGGGGGTTGTTTGCTTGATTTAGGGGCTGAAGAACGCGTACCCCGACGCACGAGCAACCCTTTCTCGCGTACGTACATCGTAATATTCAGCAAAGATGTCATGTCTTGAATCGCTTTAAATTTATCCTTCGACGTTTTGTACCTGTCTTTGCAACTTGAAAATTCTTGGAAATTCTTTGTCGTGACTTTCTAAGGTATTTTTAAAATTTTTATCGCTATATATATATTATTGCAATTGAATTATTTTATTCGTGAAAATTCTTGTGCGCAATAATTCGAGCTCGGTTTCAGAGTCATTAAATACGATCAGATATTTCCCGGTCAACACAGTTTGGAAATCAAGATATTACAAACGCAATTAAAGTCCGAATTCTCCCGAGTCCAAAGAGCAAGTCGGTTCGTCGTACAAACATCCTGGTTATTTACATACGGGCGCATCTCTCTCTTCCGCGCCCTGGTTCTCCTGGTTTGTCTTATAATATTAATAAGGGTAGTTTCCGCCCTGGCGTGCCGCGGAATAGGGGCGAGAGGGAGGTAGAGAGGGGGGGGGGGACGGTCTGGCAAGAGCTATGCTCGCAATGTCCGGCAAGGGTGGTATGTTGTAGATAGTCCTCGACGCAGCCCCCTGAGGGATGAAGTCTGGACCTTGTTAGAACGAGAATGCTAATTTATTAGGGAGCCTTGGTGGGATGGGAATACTAACTGGAAAGACCGCGATTTCGCGATTTTTCCTCACTTGCGAATTGTTTCAATTATAATGACTCGTGCATTCAACCGATAGTTTTTTTTTTACATGTTAGTATTTAATTGACGAAGAAAGAGAGAAAGAAAAAAGGAGGACTCTCCGCGCTTATCGATACGATATAATAGCAAACAGAATTTTTTATATTTAGAAAAAATCAAGGACAGAATAAAATAAAAATCCGTGAGTCAGAAAAAGTGCGGAAAAATCTACGACGCTATATGCACGCTGGAAAGATCAAAGTAAAATTAACGTACACGTGTTTCGAAAGAGGATCGTCGCAAACATCGAGGAAGAACACGCTTTGCAACACGCGCCGGGAATCGTGTAACGGTAATGCGAAAATGTACAAAGTTGAAGAAAAAGTGAAATCCGCGATCAATGCCGATGGGATAGAGATATCAGAAGTTATACTTTTAATAAAGAGATTTCCGCGTGTATCATATATGTACGTGTATGTGTCGTGCGCGTGTGCGCGCGCGCGTGTATGTATATCTTTATGAGAGAAAGACGATATCCATTATCATCAACAGCTTCGGGATTGCCGGCACACCAATGTGCTGGTCGGATAGCGCCGACCGGCAGGGGAAAAGGGAGGGTTGGTTGGATGCGCGAGCGCCACACGTGTCTTGAGGGTGGTAATTACGCGGCATCTGCAGCCAGCCCGCACTACCCTGCGTCCGCCACCTCCGTCTCCTCTTCCTTCTCCACCTCCGACTTGCCCCACAGCCTTAGATGGGATCGGAGGGAGAGGGGGCGGGGGGGGGGGGGG
>NW_021848721.1:441580-444919 GCF_003651465.1 Formica exsecta
GGAGACGAGGGGGGATTAGTAGGAAGGGGGTGGTGGTGAGGAGGGTTGGGGATGAGGCAAAGGGGTGTCGAGGGATGGGTGGCCACAGTATTGATTTTGTCCAAGACAGCCGACGCCGCCGCCGCCGACGCCGCGGCCAACCAGACCCACCTCTGGTGGTACCCACTCGGCTACAACACCGACCCCCCACCCCACATTCCACCCCGACTCGTCTCTTACTCCTTCTCCTTCGAGCACACGAAGCCGCCCCGGCCACCCGCGCGCCTCTTGTCTTGTCGTTCTCTCTCTCGGTTTCTCCCTTCGCTTTCCCTCTCTGTCCCTTTTCCACTTTGTCTCTCTCTCTCTCTCTTTCTCTTCGAATCTACGCTATCCTCTCTCGCCGTTTCGTATTCGCATCGGGCGCTAGATAAGATGCTCCGTAAGCCCCATACCTCTGCGAAATACCCGTTTTATCGATATGTACCGGGATCAAACGAATCGTCCACTCTATCGTGGACCGTGAATCTCGAATCACGACAACAACTCGCGATTTTGATAACGCTCGTGATTTTGATGAATGTACCGTCGACAAAGTTTGTTTCAAAATATACAAGGCAAAAATATCAGCTAAATTTTTTTTTCACGATATTTTACAAAATGCCGCTAATTCGCGATTATTTCCTAAAATATAGCGCGTAATCAAATTTAAATTTTATCTTAATTTTCAACGATCCAACTTAGCTATGGACATTCACAACAAACATGCGTTCTCTTATCGTTTGACGAGCTTCTAACGGGAATCGCTTCCATGTCGAGAGTAACCAGAAGTTCAAAGTGGAGGCCGTCTTCAGGATTCAAGGCCCCACATCCTTGGCCCCAGTAACGATAGTTTGGAAACTTGACGACGCCTGAGCGACCGGGGCAGCGTGAGAGCCGCGGCATCTGTCCGGTAGTTAAAATGCATGTAGTCCTCCGAGAGAGTCCCGTATTCAAATACAGGATCAGTCCTTCTTCGACCTTACCCCGACGTAACTGATCCCGATCCCGATCCCGCCGGCTGCTCCGAGAGAAGAAGAACTTTCCGTCTTGTCGTATCGAGGTCGGGGTGTGAGGGCATGGGAGAGAGGGAGGAGGGAGGGAGGAAGGGGTGAGAAGAGCCTCGAGAATTCGCGACGTGCTTTGCGCGTCGACTTGGATTTTCCCACACTTGGGTTTCTGGCCGACGGGGTTTCGCGAGGATCAAGGCGGGATGACCGGCGATCAGTCTCCCGTGGACACACAATCTAGATTTCCTATTTCTAGTTTAACGCGTGTCTCGCGACGGAGATTGAAAATATGAGAATCTCTCGGATACGAACGAGTGCGCCGAAGGCTGTTTCGTCGGGGCGTTTTTATCGCCAATCCTGACTTTATCCCCTTCCGCGCGGCGCAGCCCTGCTCCTTACCATTTCGATATTGTATTCATAGCCGGTGCTAAGAGACAAAGATATCGGAGTGATTCACGACCGTGGAGCCGGCGGAATTCATATTAGGAGAAAAATATTCTCTACTCGCGCGATTCACGTGACCATTCCTCGAAGCTAACCGACTAGACGCCCATCCGTGCACTGTTGGAAAATTCGGCTTAAATTTAACATATAACGCAAGTCCCAAACGATTTATTCAAATTCTTAAATTAATTTAGCATAATATGCATATGTTAAATGTGACATTAATTCTATATTAATACTTCAATACAAAATAGATGCAAACTTCATAGTAATTTGGAATAAATTTTGTGTAAAATCAACATATATTTTTAATGATAAAATTAACTCGGAGAAATGTTATTGACGGTTTGTAGTCACTTTCATTCCTATTGTAGAATAAAATCAACATTTTTTTCTGTAAATTTGAACAGATAAATTCTGTCACTTAATAATACGGAACATATCTATTATGTAAAATTAAAAATATATACACATTGTGTTATTTTTACACTTTTTTTAGTTATTTTAATAATTTAATATTTGAGTTCAATTAATACAACAGCAACATGTTAAATTAACACATGAATGTGTTAAATATTTGAACTATTGTATATTATACTTTTGAAATATTAAAAAATTTTAACCGGTATATTTTTTAACAAGAAAACACAAATTTTTCAACAGTGTAGCAGTCGGAACATATTCTCATTTATATATTTACATATTTTGTTAACACATATTGTGGCTGGTTGATTGTCGTTGTTGGCGAAATGGTTTAATTGCAATCGTAAAATTAATATTCAATATAATCTGCTAAATGAAATGTCCTTTCTGTGTTCCCTTTTGTACGTCATCTTTAAGCAATCGTTTATATATAGAATTCGTTATACACATAATATATAACATACAATATATATAGCGTTTTTTTAAAGTTTAATTCGTAAAAATTCCTCAAATCTCTATCCGCTTGTAACGCAAAAGAGCCATTGATATCCAAAAACAAATATAAATATTTCAATCAATTCTCAGACTCTTGACGAACTCAACTAATGCGCTCATCAAATAAGCTAAACATAGGCTCCGGCTCATTCTCATGTCGCATCGAGAGACGTTGTTACGTGGCAGTTCGCGAAGAGTAAAGAGGATCACGGGATCGGACAAAAGAGCGAGTGCTCTGGCGCGCAGGCCGTTTCGTGGGACCCTCGTATGTATCCAGCTTAGCCGCGACCGCAGTTTAAGGAGCTTTAGCTTTTGTTTAATCCCGAGTGAGTAAAAATGAGAGGAGGCGATCTCGCCGGCTCGGTGCCGCAGTCACTCCTGGGTCTCTCATTCGCGAGGAAATCCACGCTATTCGCTGACGCAAAGGATCAAGTCAGAAGCTGACGATGTCGGCGACGCGCGGTCGAGGAAGAGTCTCCTCTAAACTTTCAATTTGTATCGAGCTCGACAAGCGTCCAATGATATTTGCTTTTATTTTTCCATCAAAAATATCTCGATAGAGAATGGGACGTAAAGATACATACGTTAGAGACGGAAAACGTACGAGAACAAAAATTACAGAGCGCGTGCGAAATTAATTTTCATCTCAAGATCGCGCGTCTGTTATAACCTTATAATTCTTCGTCTCCTATTCTTTTTTGTGTTCTATTTATTATAACGAAATCGAAAACGGAATCAGCCGTTTTAATAATAATTAATTAAGATCGACGTACGTGCGATTGTTCGACGAATGGCGCGAGCGTGAATGTGATTCTTTTTTTTAATCGGGCGGGTGCGAAAAGTTGGTCCGACCATGGATAAGCCGAAAGTTGATTAATCGCGAGTCAAAAACCTCGCGGTGGGAAGAAGGGGGAGAGGGGGGGGGGAGAGGGGAAATGCGAGCGTTGCTCGA
>NW_021848721.1:446269-468668 GCF_003651465.1 Formica exsecta
CGCGGTGGGAAGAAGGGGGAGAGGGGGGGGGGAGAGGGGAAATGCGAGCGTTGCTCGATTCTGCCGCGAAATGACGGTTTGCATCGTGTTTTCTCCTCAATTACGTCAATCCACTCACGACCCCCGCGTAACGGAGCGACTACTCGAATCGAAGCCCTCCGTTTTGGTCCTTAATCGGTCAAGTGATCGCAGACCCCACCCGACGACTAAAGTCCATGCTAGTCGCGGTAGGAAGAGGAGGATCGGGAGAGGAGAATCCGAGCGAGCACGAGGAGAGACAGAGAGAGAGAGAGAGAGAAAGAGAAAGAGAGAGAGAGAAGCTAGGAGAAATGGCTAATTCCGGATATTTATGTGGGGGGTAAAGTAGGGGTTGTTACGGGCCTCGAGATCGCCGCTATAACCCTGGAGAGCCAGAAGCGACCAACTGACCAGAAAATTAACCCTCCAGTCGATCCGATGAAGCCGGATCACGAGAACCGGCCGAATTCTTGGTAACTGTTTGCGAACTTTCGATTTTGTTTTCATTTTATATATCTTTTCAAATTAGCCGATTTAAAAGCGACATACACGAAGAAAGTATCGACCGTCGTGAATTTGACGTTTGTCGCACCTTTTTGTCCCGACAAGATTTCTCGCGGCGAGAAATTGTAGCTATACACACGCTTAACCGAAATTAATCGTTTGTCCGCTTAAATGGAAGCGAAATAATTGCCGCGCGCGAAATTACGCGTTGTACGCAAAAAGAGATGTCTTACTTTATTAATCACGGTCGTGAGAGCGCCACGTCGGGAGCCGCGTACCAACACAAGCGCCGCCGCCGCCGCCGTCCTGCCAACATCCCCCAATAAAAGTCAACAAAAGACTAACGATTCATCCGGCTAATGGAAAAGTCCGAAAACAGAAGCGTGTGCCCGCGCCAGTTCTCCGCCTCGGATATTCCCGCGTCGCTACCGCTCATAATTAAGCAGACTTTTAGCAGATTACATGCTCGCGATTTCGAACACACGACGGTCCATTCCGGGCGCTGTCACGACGAATCGTCGAAGATTCTTTTTCGGACGCTCTCCGCGCAAGATTACGACTGTTTTCAAGTATCCTCTTCACGATTTCAGAACCCGACTCGTCGACGGAGTCGTGAAAAGCGTACCGCCTTTTTCATCGTTATTTCGTGAAACGTTGAGCGATGTCGGGAAAATACTTCGGAGAAGTACTTTCATATCCATTTTGTATGCGCGACAGAAAAACACGCAAAAACAAAGCACGATACGTTTCTTCGTCAATTTTGGAACCCTTTCACGTCAAGAGATATTCGTCAGGCAAAACTATATCTTCTTGCTTCGCTAAACGATTTCGCAAAGTCTTGGATTATGCGAACTTAATCCGTTCGACGAGAGTTCGGGAAGAACGGGGTTGAGCGAGGAAAAAAATCCTTGCACCCTCTTAATCTGTCGTCGAGTTTCTCTTCGAGGCGGCGGGTGTCGTAAGCTCCTTGTCGGCATATTGCGACGATTCGCGGCTATAAAAACTCACGAAGGCGGCACAAGCGGGGGAGAGGAAAACGGCGGCGCGCGAGGGAGCGAGAGAAGCGAAAGGGGTTGTCGACTTGCCCGAGTGACAAATGGTTCGGAATAATACCACCCAGCCGAACGCGCGGCACCCAACATCCGGCGCTGGTCCCCGTCAGAGCCACGGCTTGGAGGAACCATCTCTGGTTGTTCCCCCCCGAGGGAGATTCCCGTGACAATATCGTTAAACGCTCGTCTTTGTTTTCGTTTCGAGCGCGGTACGAACTGCAACACCGATCGATTTTTACACTAAGCTTTCTGACATTTTTCCCGACTTGGGGCGAACCGAATCTTCGACCTTGCAGGATTCCTTCCAAGATTGATAGTAAAATGAATAAGATTTATAATTGCATTTCGCACTCTTCAAGTTTCTCACATACTAGATCTTGAATATTGGTGAACGTTTCTTTTCTGTCAATTTTGCCGGTCATTTGCACGGAAAAGCGGATCCGCGAGTCGAATCTGTCTGATCTAAATTTAGATCCAGAGATCCATTGGATCAGGGCACGAAGAGGGTTCGGCAGCCAGGAGGACACAAAGCTACTTTAAATAAAGGAGCGTTCCATCTATTGAACCTATTGTCAATCTTTGACGTTGACTGAACGAACGGCAGGTTCGCTGAATCCATCATCTCCATAGAAAACCTTAATTATTTTCTGATGAAAGAAATCCCCCTGGCGTAACTTGCTCTTTTCCTTCTCCTGCGTCTTTTGTCATTGTCGTTTTCTTCTCTGCAAAATCTAGAGTGGCCAAGACGTTCCGGTATCTCGGAGGAAGAGAGTGGCCTCAAGTTTGAATTTTCCTCGATTCCACCGAATTCTACTCGTAATTATCGTCGCCGAAATCCGATTATGATTTTCAAGCTCCTATAATTCTCGTAAAGATATATAATCGTCGTTAGCGTTCGCTTCTTTCGATAAAAAAAAATTTCGTCCGTTGTGTACAAAGTGGTACGCGGCGAACGTTGGCACGACACAGAGTCTAGATGAAAGAGCGCTCCCTCCTTTCCGGTGACATTCAAATGTGGCCTTTTCTAACCACGCAACCCCATATCACCCCGCGTCTTCCTCCCCCTCCTCTACCTCTCCGAAAACGCCGCAAACCCTCTTTTTACCCCCTCGGAGTCTCGAGAAGCCACGAGCGAGCCCATCCAGGCCGTCAAACAAATGACGCTTGAAACAAACGAAAGACGACGACGACGACGGCGTTTGTCTTTTGTCCGTGCTGGCACGCACGGAATTCAACCATCCTCTCGGTCGACACCCTTCCCCTCCTCTCCCTTTCGCGTTTATCACGGGGTGGAGAACGGAAAAATATCGTCGACGGATTTTTGTTTCGGTTAGCCAAACGCTTCTGCTTAATGGTTCGCGCGATGCTTGCGAAGGGATGCCCTTGAGCGAACCGTGATGGCACACTCCGATGCGGAAGAGTAAATTTCTAGGATGCACATGGGGAGAGAGAGATGGGGAAATTTTAATTCTGGCCATATCATTTTACATCCTGCGTCATTCGCAATCTCCGTAGAAGCTTTAGAATAATTGCGTAAGTATCTTTTCTCCTACTGTTAAAATTTTTACATCTGTACATGTGTGTGAAACTTGATACACGTGAGGAAGAAATTATCGAATTTAACAAAAAAAATTTTTGTTTTTAATATGGAGGCCAGATAAAAATTTCACAAATACAAATGTAAATTATCGACAGAGACGTCGTTTAGCTTTGCCCTTCTTTCTTTTCAATACCTTAATGTCAGTCGGCGTTACGAGTCTTTGTCTTGGATTCGTCCCCCTCCGGCCAGCGGTGCAAAGGGGTTTTCACCATCGCCCGAGTCGTACTCGAGGATGAAGCTTTATTTAGCAGATGATATTTACGACTTCCAATCCCGCGAGACCCTCCCAACTTTTATATTGTCTTTGGCAGAGTTACGCTTTTGGCGATGCTACCACCTCCTGCTTCGCTTCCCCTTTCATCGACTCGTTTCGTTCGATTCGTTCGTCTCCACCATTGAAAAGATGCTGCCGACGATTTGGAAAGCGCAGCTAAATGGAATTAAGGTCGTTCACGGTTTGCCGTAAAGTTTGGTTTTGCCGTTGAACATTCGCGCGAAAAGAGTAAAGGATTTCGAGACTTGTTCAGCGATACTTAAAATAGACAATTTGCAAAAAGTCGAGATTACCGTTTATCTTCGTATTTTTTTTTTTTTTTTTTTTTTAAAAAAAGATACGAGGATAACATATTTCTCCTAATAACTATAGACTATCCCATATATCGCGCGGATCATTAAATATTTCGTGCGCACGAGAAACAAATACAGGGATATATCCGCCTCACCGTCGAGCCACCCCTCATTCGAGATATCGTCGTCCGGAGCACGGGGAGTCGCAAACACCAGAAGCAAACATAATATGACGAGCGCTTCAGGCTACACACGGGAGGAACAAACCTCTTCTCTTACAGTTATTTCTGCATTGACATCTGATCCGCGTGACGTGAGAGTTGCAACGGGCTCGTCCTTTGTAAAGTAATCCTCGAGTCGGCTTCTCGTTCAAATTCATCACTGTAATGTCAAAAGAGCGCCAATGTTTATGAAAAAAATTGCGCGAAGAAATCTTTGTAAAATTAATACAAAGAGAAGAGCAATTCCGGTAATCTCGTGATTATAATCGCGCGTAGGAGTTAAGTCTGGCTTTTATCGCGAAAGAAATTGAACGACCCGGCTAATCTCACCGCCGGGCCGCCGATAGCAACGCTTCATTTTTCACTCGGCTAACCGAATTTGTCGAACTCGGACCTGCGCCAAGGGGTGTGGGATCTAATTTCAGGGCCATTCCGATGGATACCGGGCTCCCACCCTCTCCGACTGATAGTCGTGAACTATCATTTGTACGAATTACATCGCCATCCCTTCTCGCATCGCCGATCGTTTGTTATTATTAGCTCCGGCGCGCTACTTGTAATGGTTTCGTTACATCTCCCGTCTTACATCGCCAACAGATTCACGCACACGTGTTCGAGGTGTTTGATTGACAACTCCTTGCGATGGGATTCAATTTTTTATATAATACCAAAGAAAGAGGAGACAGATTTTCGATTCGCGCATAATCCGAATCAAGTCGAGTGTCTAGTCAAATTGAACGTAAAGACGATAAAATTATAGGAGATTGTGGCGAATCGAACTGGAACAACCGCGTCAAAAGAATCGGCAAAATAATTACGTCAGGCGGATATCTTTCAATCTTCCCGTCAGGTCGTCGATGCTTTCATCTTCAGGAAGCATGAAGAGGCTCTTGATATCCATTGATAGGGTCCGAGCCTATCCCGATCCGTTGGTTAGGGGGGGTGGTGGGAGAGGGGGGAAAGGGGGAATTGCACGCGGTGCGATGGAAATTATACGTATATAAGAGGAACGGAAGGTGAGAGACTAGTACGTTAAAGAAATTAGAGAGATAATTCCTCGGACGAATACCCAATTTACCCTTTCGTCCGTAGCGAGCGCCCTGGCCTTATTATCTAAAGTGCTCGGCCGGCGAGAGAGGGTAGTGGAAAAATAAAAAAAAAAAAAGAAAAAAGAACACCCTCTCCTAACGGAAAAGGCGGAGGGTCGGGCGGGGCCGATGGCAGCTTGGAAGGACAAAAAGTACTAAAGTACATCTCTCCGACCTTCTCTTAGCGAGGCGTCGCGCTATCCGGAAACTACGGCGGACGCCCCGGCGTGCTGGTAAACTTTTTTCGGCTCCTATAATTTATTTACGGCTGAGATATTTTTCTCGGAGCTTCAACACCTTCGCCGTGGTGCGGTGTGGAAAAGGGGTAAACGAGCGTCCTTTAAGCAATCCGCGCGACCTTTTCTTACTCTATCCGCGATTGCGTTTTTCCTCCTCCTCCCTTTTTTTTTATCTATACATGTCCGTGTCTGCTATTATCTCTTCTTCTTTGGTGGTCGTAATTTAATTTCGATACTGTGCGCAACTCGTTACTCGTAAAAAGAACGCAAATGAAACAACACTCTTCATATTCTTTATACATTTTAAAAAATGTTCTTTTAAAAGCATTAATTAAAAGTGTATACAGAAATGTAGAGATCTAGTTGATAAAAAGTATACTTGGAAGAAAAATAACCGATTCGGTCGATTTAGCGTCAAACGCGAGTGATTGTTGTCTACATTGAAAATACATCTGTCGGGTGATCTGTGAAAGACACGTAAAGCGCGTCCCGTTCGTCATCGTGATCGAAAGAATCAAGCCGATCAGGCCGCGAACTGTCCTGAAATGCATTTTCCTATATCCGGCGACTTGCTGGCGGCGGTTTTAGTGTATACGAACTACGCGCTATGAGAGAGGACTAGTCTTTGTCGCTATTTTGGGGAATGGACGCAGGGACGACGCGAATACGTATTCGATCGATGAATCACTCAGTACAGTGTGACGTTGACGCGAGGGAGAGATGCGAGGGCGGGGGGGGGGGAGAGCCGCGAGTTCCATGCCGGGGCTAAGGGGGTAAGGGGGATCACCGGCTCGCGTGTAGGAAGGGTTGGATGCACCCCGTGTCGCATATATATATACACGGTAGCGGCTCACCGGTTGCGGGTGCAGCCTATGCAGGTGCGGGTGTATTAAAAAGCGGGGGTGGCTGCGGTCGCGTACCAATCACCCGACGGGGATGTGGGGTGGATGAGAGAGAGAGAGAGAGAGAGAGAGAAAGAAAGAGACCGGGCTACAGGGATCGGATAGAGCGGCAACCGGACGATCGGCAGCCAGTCAGGACGCGTAAAGAGAGGCATCATATAGAGATGGTTTGTTGCGAGAGAGAGAGAGAGAGAGAGAGAGAGAGAAATGGAGAGAATGACAGAGAGAACGTTCGAGCTCACGCAGCTTGCCGTGAAATTTTAATCGTGTCGTCATTGGGGTAGTTTGTTGCGATAACCCGACCAGTATAGACATATACGGATTTTGGGAAAAAAGGGGGCGCAAGTAAGTGGAAAACCGTGGCAAACATTAGCGCTTTTTTTTTGTTAATTTCCTCGTGTTCTCGGGAACTCACGTATCACAAGTGACACGTGTTTTGCCCGTTGCATTTATTAGCGGTGCGAAAGTAAAAGTTTGTCAAGAATTATTCGCGCATTAACAGAAGAGTTCTAATATCTCTAAATATTTCATACTCCTCGTACAAATTGCTTTTTCGTCTTGGTTGACGAATGTCGAAAAATCTATAGGAAATGTCAAAATTTTCTTCACTAAGATAATTGTGACGTAAGGAATTATTACGAATGATACGCGGGGCGTAAATAGGATATGGAAAAGCACGTTGAAAAACGCGGAAAGATTTATGGGGGCGCGACGTGTCCGGTATTATTGCTCATTTGATTCGGCGCGCATCGGAAAATAATGTAGAAAATTGTTTTGCGGTCTTTTTATCTCGATTTCAGGGACGCCGGGTGGTCAGCGGGGGCGGGGGCCGGCGGGAGCGCTTTGTCTGTTTTCCATCAATCACGCGGACCTTTTCACCGCGCGGATATCGAGCCTGGCCGTTTTTGCGTGCGGTGCATCCCGCTCGATTGCAATCGCGGCGAATTATTGAATCTGCTGCATCTCGTCCGACTGGATTAGGTTGCACGCGGATCGCTCGATACACGATTGCAATTTGTCCACCACTTTATTGCGAAAGCGACTGTAAGACTATTTCAAGTGCGCAATGCGTTTCAAAGAAATATTATATATAAGATTATATATAGATTTTTACAAAATAGTACCGACATTAATTATTACAGATTAATTATATGAATTATTAATATGCTATATAATAATTAATTGTCGCGCAAAAATAAAAAAATATGCTTTTTCTATTTTTTAAAATTATTATACTCATGGTATGAGATAATGTCATTGCAAATAATAATTTTTTGTGATTGTGTAATATTTAACTAGATAATATTGCACTTACCAGTAATAACATGACATATTCTCGACGAAATCTAGAATCTTATAAGAGAATAAATCGATATCGTGGAACGGATGATATTACTTTATTTGTGATGACGTACTTAAACAATGAATGATTTTGATTAAGGCCAATAGTCACGCATACATACAATGTCGTCAAAACAATTTGTGGATCCTATGAATGATAATTATACAATAAAGTTTTTCCATGTATATATATATGTATATCAATGTCTCTTCGCCTCAAACGACAACAAGGTTGTCTCGTAAAAAAAGAGACAGCTCGATAGAGGATGTGACTTGGCCAGGATTCGAAGGATTGTGGTATTTACAACGTCAACTACTCGTAATTTTGCTTGTACCGGGAAACTAAATGTCATCTGCTACACGAGTATATATTTTCTTTACTCATCTTCTTTTTCAAAAATCATCGATGATACACAATATTTGGAGAAAATAAAAAAAATTTAAAAACGATTGCCGAATGAGAAACACATCCTGATCTAAGAAAGATTATTCTTCAGGATCATCGTATTCGCGCGCACGCGCGCTTTAATCGCGCACTCGTGTAGTCGATGAGACATTCAGGAGGTTTAAGTATTCTTAATCGGAATGACGAGAGAGGATGATGCTTAACATATATTTGAGACATTAACCTAGATATAATAATCGGAGGTTATTGTATATGTACATATACTATATGCGAACGTAAACCCTGGTTAGTCCTCGAGTCCATGACAGTTCTTAGACGATACCGCAACGGGCATAGGGATAGATAAGTAATTCCGACAAAAGATTCGTCCGAAAATTTTGATAATTAATTTCCAAGCAGACGTTTCACCGCGTTACATTGCGCGAGATGTCCTATGAGCGTGTTCTCCATTTATTTTTCAACAATCTTGACGATGATGATACATTATAGCTTAGCAATGCTAAACTACTAGTCTACAACATCGTGCAAAGTCTGCTTCCGAATTTAAGCATCGGATTGAGACGAGATCAATCAACATGCGCTATCTCTCAAAATCAAGTTTTTTTTTCCCGGGAAGAACACACGATAAAATTTATCTACAGATCATATTTACTTCAATCTTTGTCTTGATCATGGAATTCGTTAAAATTGTCGTGTTTGATGGATTCTCGCCGAGCGAGCTTATTTAGTTTTAACTCTTAATAGGGTCTCCACACCTGTCTAGGCTTAGGACTTCTGTCTCTTCGTGATCTGATGGCTTCCCGTTCGACGTCTATTCCATCCTCCTTTCTTCGCGTTGTCAGATCCTGACCGACGTTTTCTTTATCCTGACCCTTCTTCGTGCTAAGATCGACCGTGCCCTCTAAACGGATTTTCACAGTAAGATCGCCGCGACGAGCGACCTGATCCTGATCGATCTGAAGATCCGAGTCGTTCAAATTCTCTATGCTCTGCCGCAAGTGAATCGACGCTTCCTGGAAGGTAGCATCCGTGGATACGGCGTCCTCCAAGTCGCTTCTGATCGGCGAGATTCTTGGAGAGTCTTGTTCGGGTATAGACTCGTCGCTTCTGACGCGATCTCTATTCAAATCTTGATCGTTCCTATCGTCTACCTCGATGCTATCGTCGGGACTATCTAATCCGGATCGACGTAAAACGCCTTGATCATCTCCCCGTCGCTCTTCGTCCTTCGTACTGCTCTCAGGACTGTCACTGCTGCTTCTGAGTTTTCTGAGCTCTTCCAATCGGGCCTGATCCGGCCTTTGCAGTCGCTGCTGGGCCATTCGTAGAGCCAGAGCGTGCCATTCCGGCTCCAGGATATACTGCTGCGTGTGGTACAGAGGGTTATAGAGCCAAGAGGATTGCGGTAATAATGGCGCGAATATCGACCCAAAGATGGATCCCGTGGCACCCAGCAAATGAAGACCTGTGTTACGAACAAGACAGTCAGTTTTTTCGGTCCATGTATGAAAGAACACGGATATCATGTGGATCGCGAGGATCGCGTGTATCTCGATTTTTACCTTGAAAGTGTGAGTGATGCCCAGACGGGTTGGGCGTCGTGGTGGTGGTTGACTCGGCGGGAGGCGTCGACGCCGTCACGGAGGCCGTCGTCAACAGACCTGGTCCAGGGTTCCCGGGTGACGTTGTCGGTGTCACTTCTCGCACGGATACGCTGATAGGACCCAAGTCGCCCCTTGCGGATTCTTTTAGACATATCAATTTACACGCCCATTAATCGTTCAATCTCTCGCTTGAGAAAACGCTGATCGTGTTATTTAAATAAGATGTGTTCTCTTCGAAATTTTTATTTCTCGCTAAGAAAACGTCGCGTCATTACCGGCGTTAGGTCCGGGCAGTCTCGGGGATCTTTGTTCGATGGCATGGTGGAAGGGGTTGAAGGCCGATGCACCAACTGTTGGTTGCGGATGTGTGTGCGGATGGTGGCCGGGGGGAGGTGGAAGACAGTGCGGTGGTAGAGATCCTCGAGGTAACCCGCCCCATCCCTGGCCCGCTCCTTGCTCAAGACCCAGGTGTTGCAATCCTGTGCAATCAAAGAAATGCAGATTACACGTCTCCGAGGATTCTGTTTATTCAGCGTCTCCGCTGTCATCGCGCCACGGTGATCTCCATATCGCACGGAAATGTTTGCAGTGGAAGATGTTCGCGTTCTCCCTACATGGTAATACTTATATTCGTCTATGCGTATATATCTGAAAATCTTTTGCTCTCTATCTTATACATTAGATATTTTCAAACAGAATATGATCTTTTAGAACTGAGTAACACAATGTAGACGACAGTATCTGAAAATGACTGATACGATCATTTTGTGACAAGACGTAACATATTTCTGGGCATCACGGTGGGCGTTGTATAATTTTCAGCAGGCAAACGGTGATCGACTGGCAGTCCGAGTCGTAGAAACGCATCCCTTTGACGTAGAGGCGGTTTTGACGTGGATGGACAGTTAAATTTATCCAACAGAGAATTCAGAGAGACGATCGATCATCTTTTTTTCGATAATAGCCAATATCGCGTGGCCTCGCAAGCATGTGTTTGAATGCAATTAAATTTATGACATCAAAAAGTTCGTCTGATCGTGATCGGCTGACACAAACCAACTGACATAAATCTCAGACCGCTGCCTTTTTGTGTTGTTTGTTCATTTATGAAACAACAATTAATTCGCCATTTGCCAAAGAGCAAAATTCCCTTCTTTTATCACCCATATTTACAAAAAAATAGAAACCATTGTTTCTTTCAATTTATATTATATAAGCGATGTAATGTGACTGATTTTCGGCATGTCGCGCGATGCAAAAAGAAGGGTGCAAGAAGCAACTCGCGTGGTGATCGACGTGTTATCGGTTTTTCGAAAGACCTTGATCAATAACAGATTATGCCGTCATCTGTGCGGAGCAGTTTAAAAATTCCGTGAAAGCTGCCGCGCGAAGCCACCGTGCGCGAATACGATGGAGAGGGGGCTGGGATGGGGTGGGATGGGGTGTTGGAGTGGGAAGAGGGGGGTGGTGGTGGTGGAGTTAGGGGGTTACGGCGGGGTGGCAAGCAGGGGAAAACAGTTTTGTCGAAGCGGGGAGAATTGTCCGGTCACTGGCACGAGGGCGTAACCACCGAGACACGCGGATCGCCCCATTGGTCGCACATACGCCCCCACCCTTCGCGTTACACCGGATGGTAGGGCGCGAAAAAGCTCGGTAGGGGTCGTAGGGGTGATTTTTAAGCTCTCTTTAAGCCGCGCGCGCTCGCCAGAAAGGACACCGCGCGCTATCTCACGTCCTACCACACCGGCGTGGCACACTGAACAGGCCAGAACCGGTGAGGGAGGCTCTCTCGTAGCCCTCCTACTTTATGAGGGGGATTAAGAAAACGATAAGAGACGGGCGCGAAAGCACCGCTGCCACCGAGCTTACGAAGGCCAACGGACGGAGGCTTTCGTTGGCAGCCAGCATGAATAAGAACCGCTTCGGTAAGCTCTTCAGGCACCGGGATTCTTAGGTGACGGCCACGACGTGCGAACATCCTTTGATAATAACTGACTATGAGTTTCTTCCTCCCTTGTTATGAAGCAATCGGGTTTAGGTAGTGGCCTTAAAAATAATTTTCCATCAGTGTCGTTGATATATATATATATAGTTTACTCATAAACGGCAAGAAAAGATTAGATTATTGTCTTTGTAGCGATAAAATACTTGTGCAATAAAATTACACGATAAGATAAGAAGTTTTAAAGAATTCTGTTAGTTTTTTATTATTAAAACAATATATAAATTGAAAAAAAAAATATAATATATTTGTTTTGGAATATTTTAGAGAAATATTTTAAGAATACTTGGCAGCTCCTCTCTTTTTTGAAACATCTTGCGCATGAGATGAAAATTTTCGATACCGCCACGCATTCTTTCCAGAGAGAAAGCGGACGTAACATATTTTCAATTTAATAAACCCCGAAAATGCCATGCACCCCCTTTCGACGGAACTCGCGTGCCGGGTTGGGTTCGGCTGGCGGGCGATAATTCCGAAAACAAATGAAGACTAATGAGGGGTGGGCCCCGACGAGATCTCGCGGGAGACGAAGCTGAAAGGGTTTCAAGGAGCCGCCGTTACCCTTTAAGGGGTGAGAAATGTTAAGCTTAAACGTTACGGCCCTAGGGTTAGTTGCCTTTGCGTGTGCCTTCCATCGGGGGCTTTAAGGGATGATGTATTATCGAGCAGCGTGCTCAAAATGTGCTACGTACTTTGGTCGCGCCGTTCCCGAGATGCGGTAATGTGACGTCATGGGTAATATGAGCTTTTAAGCGTAGCTTTATATACGTTTCGCCGCCGACGCGCCCGCGGAGTGAATTAAATTTGGTCACGTCGATTACACGGAACATCTCGTCGGCGCGAGACGCGATTTCGAATTTCGCGATCGCACTTTTCGCATCCGCAATTATTATCATTATTACCGCAATATTATATGGCAGTTCCGTCGAATCTGAAAATAAATTAACTGCGTAAAATTGTCTGTCCTTTCCAGTATGATACTCCTCGGCGTCTTAAGTTTTACGCGTTCGCGGCCATGAAACTTAAAGAGCGTCTTAAAGACGTTGATTCGAAGCCTGACACGCAGCCTGTAAAATGAAGGGGGAAGCCCTTCAAGACTTCTCTTCGTCTTAAACCTTCTTGATTTTGCCACCTCGAGATACATAATAAATTAATTCGCGTATTTTCCTGTCTACCTTATCTATTCAAATCTATGCAAAACAGGCGTTAAAAACGCCCTTCTTGCCGCTAAGGCGTTAACCCTTGCGGAGCTCGATTTCTCCCACCTTCTAACCTCTTTGCTTCCTCTCTCTATCTTTCTCTCTCTCTCTCTCTCTCTCTTACTCTCCGACTTGTTCATTGCTCCTCTTTCCACTCCGCGTGTTCTATCCTCTAGCTACTGCCGGCTGGATGTCTTTGCACACCCACCCTTTGCGCCCGTTCTCATTATCGCGTCGCAGCAACCCCTAAAATGCCACCCTGGAAAGGTCCCTGGCACCGATCTAAGCTCCACGAGGAGATATTTCGAGAAAGGACGAGAGAAAATTGCTATCTCTCTCTCTCTCCACTTTTCTATCTTCATCTCACTGCCGCGAGATTTTCTCTTTGAAGTCGAGAAAGAGCGCAAAAATGATGGATCTTTTAAGAAATTGGCGATGCTCAGCGATGCATAATTTTTTACTTATCTTTACCGTTTATTACATTTTATGATTATATAAATAATTCAAATTTTAATATTGATGACGCTGGTATATCATTAGTCATTGATTCTACAAGTATATGCCAGAAAGTTACATAATTTTATTAAAGTGTTAAAAATTAATAATATTTAATCATATAATTGTGTGTAATAATTAAAGCTTAGATATATAGCTTTTTATGTATATTATTAAATAATAGTAATTTTAATAGCAAATATTGATTCTATAACAGTGTATATTGCTTTCATTTTACGACAGTACATACGTGTAAAACTTATGAGAAAATCAGGTTGAGAATGAATATCGATTACAAGGACATTGTGAGACGCTATCAGGTTTCTATCTCTTAGGCTCGGTGGATTTTCGTGTCGACGATAGGAAAGGAGACGAGAGAGGAGACCGACCCGGCTAGAGAGAGCGTCATTAGTTACCGTCGCTTCCAGAGAAAGGTCCCGGTCGCCGGACCTGATTAAAAGACGGAATACCCCGGGACGGAACGCCCTTGCAAGACGCGCATGGGGGGTGAAATGTGACGCGAATTTAAAGGATCCGCAGTGATTCGACACGGGGGTGGACAGGAACAACCCTTAAAAAGGTTCCCTTTAAGGACATATGCCCGAAGGGTTGCCGTTGCGTTCGGATTTCCGTGTATATGTGTAAAAAGGCCTTTAAACGCGTCGCAAATTAGGTACGTCCAAGTTTGAAAGAGAAACATAATGCAACGATCGTAGCAGGCCGCGATAAAACTGATTGATCATGATTAAGCGAATCAGCGCTCGGCAAGATTTACGCACATTTTGTGCTGTCATATTAATAGCGGTACATTTATAAAAAATAGGTTTCAAAGTAAAGTTTGTGGAAAATGAAGAATTTCGTATTTATCAGCTTTTATAAATTATATGTTTGGTAAGAAGAGGGGGAGGTCTGCTTTAAAGAAAGTCACGAATTTACTGCAAAGCGATCCAGGAACGAAGCGACAGTTTTAAACTGAGCGTTCCTAACAATCTCCCCCAAATGAGGTAAAGGCCACCTTATTGAAACAGGGGTCGCGATTTTTCCGGTTCTCTCTCTCCACAACCTCTCTACCCGCTACCCAGCCTCTCCCTCGTAGGCGGTTAATTGACACGAGAGAGCGGAAAGAGGGAGGGCAGATTGGGGCTGCACGAGCTGTTCTTGTTAACTCGAATCTTGGCACCTCGCGATTTTTCATCCCCTTAGCCGGACTGACAAAGACGACGGACTCGGCCTCCCGGGAGGCGCGTGATCACGGTGTTTTCGTTCGTGGACAATCTCAGCGACGATCTGTGTGATGTCTGTCACCGGATACATTAATTTTCCATGAGCTTGCTAACGATCGCTTCTGAGCGATTGTGAAACTTTTAAAAATTGCTATAACGAGGAAGAGAGTCAGACATATTTACTTTCTCTGTTGAAATATTGCCAAAATTTAAATCTTTTTACATACGAAGAAATACTATCATTACATACTCACTACGACAAATGTAAGTAATTTTTGATAAAAATGATACGCTATATAATATGTGTATTACAGAATTTTAAGATTCTTAAAAAGAATGCTTTTGTGAAAATCATAGACATTGGTTTTTAAGCATAATATAAATATATTTGCAAAATTAATTAATTATACCGAAAGAGTGAATGATGTGTCATTTCGATAAATTGAGGTTGATGGAAGTCTTTTAAATTATTGCCAGACTTTTTTGACATTCGAAAGAATACTATCTTTACATATTCACTACGATAAATGTAAGTATTCTTTTATAAGAAAAGATACGCTTTATAATGTGTGTATTGCAGAATTTAAAGAATCTTAAAAATAATGCTTTTGTGAAAGTCATAGACATTGGTTTTTAAGCATAATATTATTTGCGACATTAATTATATACCGAAAGAGTGAATGACGTGTTATTTCGATAAATTAAGATTGATGGGAAAGTTTTTAAAATTATTGTTAAACGTTTTTGACATTCGAAAGAATACTATTTTTACATATTCATTACAATAAATATAAGTAACTTTTGATAAAAATCGATACGCCATATAATGTGTATATTGCAGAATTTAAAGAATCTTAAAAAGACTGCTTTTGTGAAGATCATGAACATTGGTTTTAAGTATAGCATAAATATGTTTGCGAAATTAATTATACCGAAAGAGTGAATGACGTATCATTTCGATAAATCGAAATTGATAGAAAAGTCTTTGAAATTATTGTCAGACTTTTTTAACATTCGAAAGAATACTATCTTTATATATTCACTACGATAAATGTAAATATTTTTTTATAAGAAAAGATACGTTTTATAATGTGTGTATTGCAGAATTTAAAGAATTTTAAAAAGAATGTTTTTGTGAAAATCATGGACATTGATTTTAAGTATAAATATGTTTGCGAAATTAATTATACCGAAAGAGTGAATGACGTATTATTTCGATAAATCGAAATTGATAGAAAAGTCTTTGAAATTATTGTCAGACTTTTTTAACATTCGAAGTAATATTATCTTTACATATTCATTACGATAAATGTAAGTAATTTTTTATAAGAAAAGATACGCTTTATAATGTGTGTATTGCAGAATTTAAAGAATCTTAAAAAGAATGCTTTTGTGAAAATCATGGACATTGATTTTAAGTATAGCACAAATATGTTCGCGAAATTAATTAGATCGAAAGAGTGAATGACGTATCATTTCGATAAATCAAAATTGATGGAAAGGTCTTTGAAATTATTGTCAGACTTTTTTAACATTCGAAGTAATATTATCTTTACATATTCATTACGATAAATGTAAGTAATTTTTTATAAGAAAAGATACGCTTTATAATGTGTGTATTGCAGAATTTAAAGAATCTTAAAAATAATGCTTTTGTGAAAGTCATAGACATTGGTTTTTAAGCATAATATTATTTGCGACATTAATTATATACCGAAAGAGTGAATGACGTGTTATTTCGATAAATTAAGATTGATAGAAAAGTCTCAAATTATTGTCAAACGTTTTTGACATTCGAAAAAATACTATTTTTACATATTCATCACAATAAATGTAAGCAACTTTTGATAAAAATAGATACGCCATATAATGTGTATATTGCAGAATTTAAAGAATCTTAAAAAGACTGCTTTTGTGAAAATCATGGACATTGGTTTTAAGTATAGCACAAATATATGTTTGCGAAATTAATTATACCGAAAGAATGAATGACGTATCATTTCGATAAATCGAAATTGATGGAAAAATCTGAAATTATTGTCAGACGTTTTTGATATTCGAAAGAATACTATCTTTACATATTCGCTACAATAAATGTAACTAATTTTTTTATAAAAGAAGATACGCCATATAACGTGTATATTATAAAATTTTAAAGTTCTTTAAAAAAATTCTTTTGAGAAAATCATAGAGATTGGTTTTTAAGCATAACATATATATATATTTGCGAAATTAATTATACCGAAAGAGTGACTGACCTGTCATTTCTATAAATTGAAATTGATGGAAAAGTCTTTTAAATTATTCCCAGACTTTTTTGACATTTGAAAGAATACTATCTTTACATATTCACTGCGATAAATGTAAGTAATTTTTGATAAAAAAAGATACGCCATATAATGTGTGTATTAAAGAATTTTAAGGTTCTTAAAAAGAATGCTTTTGTGAAAATCATAGACATTGGTTTTAAAAACATAATATAAATATATTTGCGCAGTACAAAATGAATTATACCGAAGGAATAAAGGACATTGTCATTTCGATCAATTGAAATTGACGGACAAGACGAAATTAGAACGGTGGATATCTGAGATCAGAGGGAGGTAAAAGCGCATCGGTCCGTCCATCGGACTTTGGCGCTCTCATGAAGCCCTTAGGGAGCCCATAAAATTCGTCCCTGCTGTCGAGGTAGGCCCGAACGAAATTTAATAACATCCCCCTAGTTACACCTCAATGGGCACCTTAACAACCCTGCACGGCCAGCCACTTGTCCTCGCGTTCCCCCGGTGATGCTGTTCCCTTTCTCCTTATCAACCCTCCTAGCGTAGATATCTAATAAACCGCCTCTCTCTTTGAACGTCCTTACCTAGTCAGCGATACCCGGCTGACCCGGCTGACCGGTTTCGAAAGTTGGAAAGGTGCTCGACTGACCGACCCTCCGTCGGACTGAACGGAGGCGCAACCTATGAGCCGAATGGCGAACCCCGAGCGAAAGGGTTGAAAAAACTCGCGAGCACACATCACTTGAAATAAACTGATCGATATTCGTCGAGAGAGTACCGTTTGCACCCGACTCGGAACACAATGTAGGTGACCCAATTGCGCAAATACAATTTATCCGTACGATGTGTTAAAATCGTATATCCCAATAAAACTCGTATATCTCTGATGTAATTTGCACCTTTTAATATTGACAAAAAGCTTGGAGATCGCTTTTGATGAAATTAAGTCTGTCAAGATTATCGTAATCAGATTTTCTGACATTTTGACATCCGATACAAAAATCATAACAGTTTCTCATTCTTTTTTAAATATCGTTTAAAATTTAACGCTCAATTTCTAATGGATTATTGATTTCTGAATGTCATCGATCATCAAATAAATCATCGGTCAGAAATTGTTTTGAAACATGAGTCCGCGGAGGCGGCGGAAAAATCGTGACGGCGAGAGACGCAAAGGGAAGAAAAGTTAAAGCTCCGGCGTATTACCGGGCGCGGCAGTGGCTAATTCTTGATTGAGCAGACCGTGGGGTGGAGGGGGAGCGGGAAGGGGGATACGGGGTATGGACGGGGGTAGCAGCGAGAAATCGACGGCAGGACTGCCATCCCGTAGTACGCCTCGGGGATAGGAGGGAGCGAAGCTCCGTTAAGCCGCTTATCATGCCGAAACAATACACTGTCGGTGCACCAGTATCAGTACCCGACCCTCACTGCTCCGGGCTAGTCCCATCAAAATTTGGAGCTTCGAACGAGTTTCAATGGAATTCGTGCCACCCGACTGTCCTGTCGAACCGGTTGGATACCTGAAAACTTTTTCGAAAACGCTCGCGACGATGAAACGTTTAAAACCCCCATCGTTTATATCACAGCGAATGCATTACCGTCCCGAAGAAAGAGGCTGATTAATCGCCCGCTAAAAACAATCCCGACGTACGTATTTTATAATTCGTTTAATGTGAAACGTTAGATCTCATGTATTCATTAAATATCTATTCGCGAATAATATAAAAAGTCGTGATATATACGTATGTATCAAAATAATGTAGAGAAATCTTTGAATTTGTTTGAATTGTCAAATACAATACGGGAATATTTTAGCCGTGTAAGAGAACCATTCGATGACGAAGTTAACAGAGCCGAAGTTTATTCGAGAGCGACTTTTCCGTAAGCGGGGATCGAGCAGCTTCCTCGAAACGAAAAGGCAGAGTTCGCACGCCTGGGGCTTAATCAGAGTCTTCTCCACTTAGAGGCCGGTGGCAAAACTCAATTTTGAGTCGGTGCCTGCCGACGCTCAATTTTGACACCCTTCGCAGCCACGAAGCCAAACGCGCGCGAGAAGAGGGCGTCGACCCGCCTGGCCCGCCAAAGTTGCCTTCCTCCCGTGAGGGGCACGGTACAGGGTTGCAAACTTAGTTATCTATCGACGGGGAAACGTGTCGAGAGAGAGAGAGAGAGAGAGAGAGAGAGAGAGAGCGAGAGAGACAGAGAGAAAGAGAGAGACTGGAGCCTCACCGGAAGCAGGTATTCGCGCGAACCCGTCGCGACGAAGGAGGCCACGTGTCTTTGATTAGAGACTTACCCGACAGCTTAAATCCCAACGGGTCCTGCGGGTGTCCGAAGGGGAACGGACGAGGCCCGAAGTGAAAGGGATGAAAGGCCTGATGTCCTGCAACGTGGGATGAATTCATGAATCAACATCGATGGTGAATCGCGACTGCTCGGCAACATCTTATATACTTTTTTTCCGTCTCGCGATATGTCTCGTTAATTGGATTCTTCGAATGATTTTACCCCCATCGATTAGATAAGAGCCTCAGTATGGAAAAAGTTACCGCCGCATTATCCTCCGTGGATAAAGTTGTACTCACGTGTCTTCGAACGCGGCTCCCTGGGACCGTCCACAGTCACCTTGATCGCCTTCGACAACGTGGCCACCTGCGGCGGCGATGTCTGCAGCATGATCGTCAGGGTGAAGCTCTTCCCTGAAACGAGAAATGAGAATTGAGGCGTCGGGCGGCGGGGAAAGAATTATCGCCCGGCGGTAAAACAAGAGAGACGAGAGATTCTCCCAATGGGAGATCATGCATATTCTCTTGCCTTGGCTTCGTTGCCAGATCAAAAACCATAAAGGCGTGGACTTTATAGCGCGCTCCTTGGTTTGCGTAGACTCTATTATTCATGTCCAATTGGCCGACCGCGAGAGAGAGAGATACTCACAGTACGTTCAATTTTTCGTGAACCTCTTCGCTTTCGCGACTTGTGTGTTTAATTAAATTTTATACTTTATGAAAAAAATTATATGTTGATGTAAAATAAAATATTTTTTTTTTATAAATGTTTAACTATAGCCGTTCTGTACATTTTAATTGATTAAATATTAAATAATCGTAATTTTTGCGATTGATATTCGCGGATCAAAGTTTCTTGGCGAATTCAACTCATTGCTATCGTGACAGATATGCTCGATGGCACGCACGTGCGAAACGGCAATGCGTTCGCGCGCGGTCCGTTCGCTGGAAACAAAACACAAATGTGCCGGAAGTAAGGGGTGAAAACGAGTGACGCCGCTGCGTCGATGTTTGTTCCCGCGGATAGGCTGGAATATGTTAATGCCGCCGGCATTTAAACGCGATTCCCTGAAATACGCCAGTCTCTCGTCACGCGCGATTTCGCCGTTTTACCTTTCGACGTGTCGACAACATTCGGTAGCCCGATAGATGAGATATCCTAATCGATTATCTCGAAATTTTCAAACGGTCGACATGTCCGAGGAATATATTTTGAAATATCGCTTTTTCATATCACAAGAAAATATACTATTACTTGCATTATTTTTCAACGATTTTTAGGAGGATAAGTATAATCTGTATCATTCTGTATTCGATATATCTTTTTAGCAAAATTGTAGACTTTGTTTCTCGACTGAAGGATGCCACACGATAGGCCAAAGTGTAACTCGTCTAATTCTCTTAGCATAAATATCTCTTCTCTCTTACTTAGTGCGTTTTTCAATTTGCTTTCGCACGTTAGCGCGTTTTTTTTTTTTTTCTTTTTTTTTCGTTCACCAAGTCCCGCCGATGACCCGAAACAATATCGGCGAAAGCGTAGATGAAACGCGACTCGTAACTGGTCCGGCCGTTTACTAAATTTCGATGTTTTCGGCACAAATATTTCAATCGATGACGCGCGCATCGCGCGGAATTCGTCACGCGTTCGACGCGTACCCCTCCCGCCCTCCCTCCCTCCTTTCCTCCCCCTGACCACCTTCACCCCGGTAATCGCGCGTATACGCAAAATAAAACGCGAGAGTCACACACAGCAGTCATCTCGTCGCGTCGCAATAACCGCGCGAAGAAAATAGCAGCGGCGACAACGAGAGGAGACACGTGTATGTATATTATTATTTTTTTTTTTTTTTTTTTTTTCAGCCGAATAAAAATGCCCGAATTACCTCTAAGAAACTTATATTGAATCTTAATTTTTAGCGTTTCGTCCGCGCGTTCACTCGAAGAACGCGTTGTATTTTTTTTTTCTTTGTAAAAAAGGATTCTACCCTTATAAGATCCACCGTGACTTAGCCCATATTAAAAGCGCGCGCGGCTCCGCGACAATAATAAAGTTATACAGCTTATATAATGGTGCGCGTCGCCAAGTGCGGCCGGTAAACGTACACGCGCTCGGCGGTCGGGTAGTTTTATTTTATGGTGGCGCGGCCGAGCCCCCTTCTTCTCCCCCACCCCCTCTCCCCTCCTCCTCCGGGTCGGTAAACGACCGCGTTTTTACGGTGAACCACGACATTTAACCCGGCTTTACCCGCCCGTCGCCGGACTTTAACTTCGCCAAGGGTGCCGGTGCCATTTCCAGCGCGCGCGCCTCCCTTTCGCGGTGATTGGCCGCTATTTTCGCGCCACGCTCCGTTTCACAAGATCCTGCCAAATAGTCAAAATTGATTTTACACTTCGCGCATATCGAGTTCTCGAAACTATTATTTTTCACGTCTGGGTATTAAGCCGTCCCATCGATTTATCGTTCTTTCATTATTTTTCGAATTTTATTAGAATTTTTTTTTATTAGAAATTTATTAGCTGTCGCTTTCAAAAATTATAATTCCTAGCTTATCTCTTAAATGATGGAAAGTTTGTCGTTGGGTATCGTCGAACAATCACGTTGGAAAAATTATTTAATTGACGCATGAGCGGAGAATTTTTCTCAAACTCTTGCGCGTCGATTAAGAATTTCACCGATTATCTTAGCGTTTAAATAGCGATATGTCGAAACGTTGTTTCGCGACACTAGACGTGGAAGATCTCGCCACAGAGATTTCGTGGCTGAGAGGTAACGAGACCGAAGTTTATTGCAGGCGCGGTGTCAGGCGCGGCGGCAACGCAAATCAGGGACGATGGCAGGCATTTTGAGGGTGTTTATGAGGCATTATGTGTAACTCGCTGGAAGAACGATCTCTACCCTTCGGGGTTTACAGCCTCTCTCCGGTCCTCTCTTCCCCGGCTTCCACCTACGTCTAGCGAAATTTCTAATTCATCGGTTGTACACGAGCCGGGGTCAATTGCACGTGAAAATCGCCTTTCTCGCGCTCTCCGAAATTTTCCTGCAATAATCCTATTATGACGAAATATTCTGATTTATCTCGTAATTTATAAGATCGGAAAATACTGGGCGTCCTTTTTTTTTTTTTTTGAACGTTTTCTCTTTTCGACGCTTCTTTATGCGTCGAGGATTTCGATGGTATCCTTCGTACGCGCAAACAAGCCTGAAAAAAATTACTAATCCACGTGTATGTCGTACGTCATTTTTATCCCACAAAATATTGCTTGGTCGCAGACTCGATCGAGAGATGGATCCATAAAGATTATGACGTTCGAGCTGGCTGTAGAATTTTCCGTCACGCTAGACTCTTTCGAAAGATTTTTCAAGAATTTTT
>NW_021848721.1:468983-478280 GCF_003651465.1 Formica exsecta
GGTCGAAATAAGTCGATGGGAGATTGGCGAAAAGAGAGGAGCGCGAGCGCCGTTTAGGGTCTACCGTCGGGCGAAGCCGCCGGGGAAGCCGCCGATATCGCAAACCCCCCGCAATTTCCTTTTCCAATTTGCCATAAACAAGTCGACCACCCACCTCGTTAACCGACTACGCCTGGCGACTGCTCTCTCGAAAGTTCGACTTTCGATCTCTTAAATGATGGAAAGTTTGTCGTTGGGTATCGTCGAACAATCACGTTGGAAAAATTATTTAATTGACGCATGAGCGGAGAATTTTTCTCAAACTCTTGCGCGTCGATTAAGAATTTCACCGATTATCTTAGCGTTTAAATAGCGATATGTCGAAACGTTGTTTCGCGACACTAGACGTGGAAGATCTCGCCACAGAGATTTCGTGGCTGAGAGGTAACGAGACCGAAGTTTATTGCAGGCGCGGTGTCAGGCGCGGCGGCAACGCAAATCAGGGACGATGGCAGGCATTTTGAGGGTGTTTATGAGGCATTATGTGTAACTCGCTGGAAGAACGATCTCTACCCTTCGGGGTTTACAGCCTCTCTCCGGTCCTCTCTTCCCCGGCTTCCACCTACGTCTAGCGAAATTTCTAATTCATCGGTTGTACACGAGCCGGGGTCAATTGCACGTGAAAATCGCCTTTCTCGCGCTCTCCGAAATTTTCCTGCAATAATCCTATTATGACGAAATATTCTGATTTATCTCGTAATTTATAAGATCGGAAAACTGGGCGTTCTTTTTTTTTTTTTTTTGAACGTTTTCTCTTTTCGACGCTTCTTTATGCGTCGAGGATTTCGATGGTATCCTTCGTACGCGCAAACAAGCCTGAAAAAAATTACTAATCCACGTGTATGTCGTACGTCATTTTTATCCCACAAAATATTGCTTGGTCGCAGACTCGATCGAGAGATGGATCCATAAAGATTATGACGTTCGAGCTGGCTGTAGAATTTTCCGTCACGCTAGACTCTTTCGAAAGATTTTTCAAGAATTTTTTTTGCTTTTACAGCAATGTATTCCGTTAGTATTTCTCAAATTTACGGATATTTTACGGAAAACGTGTGCAAGTATATGCAAATTAATTTTTTCTACAAACTGTTGGACTCCGTATCCGAAACGTGCGTTTTCCATTCAAGTTTTTGCCGGGGACGCAAAAATATCCTCGCAACGATTTAGCAAGCCAAAACGAGTCGGGTGAGAAATTAATTCGGGCAAGGTTTGGCTCGCGTCCACTTATGCGACAAGGATTGTTGCGAGAAGACACGGAAAACGCTCGCGTTCGCCCCAAGTTTACCCAGGGATCATGCAGTGTTAAAAACTCCCCTGTTTGCCGGTGAGGCGAGTGCGAGGGTTGCTCGGATCGTTATTTCGGAGTGTTTGCCGTGTTTTAAGATTCTGACGTTTTGACTACCCGAATCGTGGTAAACGAGGCCGCGTGTACATCGCCGTGACATGTTTGAAAGGAAACCTTTCTCTTTTTTCTTTCCTTTTTTTTTTTATCTACATACGTGCATCCGCACGAGATCTCGAGAGCGAACGTCGGGGTTTAATACACTCGAAAATATCGCTCGTATAAATTATTAACAATTCGTATCTTTACGAATTACTTTTTCGCGACGCGCGAAACTGTACCGTTGTAGAAAAATAGATCGCGGGGGGTTGGGGGGGGTAAAAAAAAAAGGATGAGGTTGAAAAGTTTGCTCCTTTCCTGCTCTGCGATTCTGCGATCTGGGCCCTCTCTCGCGTCGCTTCTCTTTCCCCCGACGCCGCTACTCTACTATCTTCGGCTCCTCTTCAAGGAACGAACGTTTGCATTAACCGTTCGTAATGGCTGCGATTATTAGGGAGCATTATTCAGAGACCTCGAACCCCAATTTTTTTCTCCCCTCGCCACCCCCGCGTCTCGGCCGCCTCTTCGGACGAAAGGAACATTGAATTATTGAAACGCGGAGCCGGGAATTAAAAAATCTCCGCGTGCCCCTCTTACCACTCCGCCCTCTCTCCCCCTCTCTTGCCGCGTGGCGTGGCACGAGCGTCAGTTCGCGAGGAGATACCGGGTCACGGTATTTGTCGCGTGAATTAAAAATGAGGAAGGAACGAGGGGCCAGGTGGTGGCCCCTGGTGCTTGGCTTTCGACGCGGGAAAAACGAGGCCATCAGTCGGGGCACCATCTTAATGTAGCGAAGTCTGAATGATTTAAGACGCCGCATCGGAAGGAGGCAGAATCCAGCAGAGAGACCGATCGAGTTTTCGACGTCAACCGATGAGAGTTATTTCGGTGATGCAGATATACAAAGATACCGAGAAAGAATACGGAGAGAAGAAATATATTTTTAGATGTTTTACATATATAGTATCAACACGTTTTAAACAAAAAAAAATCAATGACGTAAATTAAGAGAGTTATATCTCTCCTTATTAATTACTATATTAATATTATTATATAAAAAGATAGGGATTCTCGTATAAAACTTACCTCTACCACTTCTACCGACGAACCTGAGATCGTTGAATTTGGCGACTTGATTTTTCATTAGGGCGGTAGAATTCCGCAATTCCGCGCAACAATTTTCATCGTTCCCGGCTCGAACGGTCACGAGGGTACCGTCTCCGACTTCGCCGAGAGCTACTACCTTAAATGCTACCGGCAGGGTCTTGTTCGACCTCCAATGTGACGGCAATACCGTGCAAACCACATGTGGGCTACCTAATATGAATATAAAAAAGAGAAATTAATAGCTTAATTTTTATTAAAAATTATTCTTATAATATATCGTCACATATTTATTTTATATATATTAAAACATATTTTTCCGAAGCTTGGAAACATTTGAGACGAAGTTTTGTTGCAGGATAAATTTTTACACGAGAGGACCAGTTTTCGCTGGCAATAATCACAACGTCGGGCGTAACGACTTTCAGATGCGACGGCGCGACCGGGGAGCGAGTGGTCATTGAAGCGTTTGTAAAAAGCCCTGGCCTTGCTGCCGGCGCGACGGAATGAGGAGCGAAAAATATCGAGAAAATAAAGTAGGGAAACGTGGAATTAATATATGTGAAAGAAACGGATATGCGCGTATATGTATCCGGGACTCGTACTGCCAGACCAGAGCGGAAAATAATGTTTAATCGGTAGAAAATCTCGGCGCAGTCATCCGCCATAGGAACGGGCCCCCCCCCCCCGGGATGGATTTTTTAATTTTTAATTGGCAAAAAACGTCGCCGAGGTGGTCGCCGGCGAGAGAGATCCGCCAACCGTTCTCGCGGATTTAACTGGCGTATTCGGGTTCTTCTCTCGGAAGCGCTAATATCTTCTAACATTGGAAGTTGTCTCTCTCTCTCTCTCTCTTCAGAGAATTCGTTCGTTCCGCTGTCACTTGAAATTAATTTTTGTATTACAAAAAAATCGGATTTAAAAACTTGCTGTCTATCAAGATATTACATCTTTTAAGAATCTCGATACAATTATATATCTCTGGAAATTTGTATTTTCTCGATAATAGGTTACCTTACATTCACGTTTGTTATTCGATAAATATTTTTATGAACGTTGCTAATGAAGCGTTCGTGGCTCGTTATAACTCGCGGGATTAACCAATAGAGAGTAGAACTCTTTAGTTACGTAGATTGGACACGCTTCAAAGCAAAGGATCGCCGATGCGAGCGGTCGCAACAGCTGTTCGATCGACCAAACACGCGCGCGAGAGCCGCTATTTTAAAAGGTCGACCCTTCTCAACGAGACCTTTACGACTTATTAAATCATTTTCATCTCATTTTCACGGAACTCTTCACGCGACAGCTTCCTCGAATAATTCTTCGCAATCTCGTGTTGTTGCGAAGGAATCCTGTGCCGTCTTACATAAAAGTATCCTCACAATTGTCGTAAATAATAATAAAAATCAATCGCTATTATTAACTGATACTAGGAAAATATTCTTTACAAGAAATATCCTTATAAATATTTTTACGCCGACAATTTAGAGGCGTCCTGTGTAATGACATACATAGATACTGGAATCGCGCATTTTTCTTTTCCAATCGTAAAAGAGATATCGAAGATTCGGATTTGCTCTCGCGTTCAGCGCTGGAACGTTCACCATGCGGCGGCGATTTAAAACGAGTCGTCCTCCTTCCACGAGAGAAGGGAGAAAGAGAGAAAGAGAGATAGAGAGATGCAGCTCCGGGCGAGACGGGCGATCCGTTGCGCCAGGACATCGGTCAGGATCTGGCTGTCGATAGTCGGAGCTTTCCCTCGGATTCTCGCGCTCTCTTCCTGCCTATACCTCGGCCGGACCGTCATAAAACACAGGTAACTCCGGTATTTATGCCCGTCGTTTTTACGCCCGTCGCCACCCCCCTCTCGTCGCGCCGCGCCACCACCGTTCTCTCTCTCTCTCTCTCTCTCTCTCCCTTCGTCTCTCACTCTACCAACACCAACGCGTAGCATGAGAAACATGCATATACAGCCGCGTCTCCGTACGGCCCGTGACTCCTAGCAGTCGGAGGTTGACGCTAATCCCTGTCGGGAGCCGAAAGGGGTGGCCGAGTGATATACGCCCCTGCGCCGGTATGATAATATTCCGCCGCCGCCACCTCCCTCCCCCCTTCGTGACCCCTGGCCCCTGGCCGTGCGTAGTCGTTATATCCGTTAGCCGCCTCGTACGCCACGCACTAGAAGAGGTCCCTCTTTTGGGTCAGCGCTTAAGACCGAATGAAAGCGATTATAGTCGATTAAAGAGGGTCGTCGGAGCGAGAATCGCCGAGTCAGGGGGGGGGGGAGAAAAAAACTTGCCAGCTTGACGTGTCCAAGTTTTTCTCGCGCTAGACCTCATCCGTGCTGATCCGCGAAAAAATGAGGATCTCTCTCTCTCTTGGAAAACGATTGACTAACATCTGCGAGAAACCAGGAAAATTCCATTTCTCGTCAAAAAATGTGGCTCACAAAAGTATATTAGATTTAATCTACCGTCCGCGTTATATTTTTGGAAACTCGCGAACTCGAAGCTTTCTAATGGGGTTTGAAAAGTCGAAGTTTTCTCGATACCGATGAACCAATTTTGCATCCAGTACAAGAATCGGGTTCTCGCTCTGGTTTTCTTCGTCCGGCATCGATCTCGGTCGCCCCCGTCAACGTCGTCACGCATTTCGACCACGATCAATTCTCCTCGGTCCGCATTCGCAATATTAAATTGGCCTGACAAAGCCCGCGGGCGAGCGTGAGACAAATATTTGCAGCTGAAAAAGTCGGTAGCGGGCGCTCGCTCGCTCGCTCGCGCTCTCGCGTACGGGATGCGTGCAAAACAACGGGGGCAAAAAAGCGAGTGGAACGCGTGAGGAATCTGTATATAAAATGCACTCCGGGGCTCCTCGCCTCGCTGCGGTATTATGCAGCGATACGCGCGACGTGACTCGCCGACAAACATCATAAATTTTCGATTTATTCAACGGGATCTGTTTGCCCCTTTCTTTCGCAGATAATAACGATCGCCTATCGTACATTCGGTCTTTACGGCTAGGTTTTTTTTTTCTCTCTCTCCTTCTCTCTCTTTTTTTTTTTATCGATTGCATATTATAATCGATGATTGGTCGTCAATGTATCGACTTGACTCGAAGATGGTTTGAGTATCTCGCAAACATAAATTAGCGAGGAACGCATTACGAATGCACGCCGATATCTCCTTTCGGCGAGAATCGAATTTGTCTTCTTCGGAATCGGAGTGGCTCGGCGGCCTTTTCCGCCCTCGCGGGGCCCTAGGCTTCTTTGATCCTTATTTCATTATCCTGCCGCGGGAGACGCGGGCGGGAGCAGCATCCGTTTGCAAATTCTTCTTCGTCTCGATTGCCAACTCGCGGAGAAAATTCGTTTTATTGGAATCGTCGGCAATCTCGGCGACCCTTACTTCTGATTCTTTGATCGAGTAGAGCTTCCTCATTAGAATCGATTGCATATTATAATCGATGATTGGTCGTCAATGTATCGAGTTGACTCGAAGATGGTTTGAGTATCTCGCAAACATAAATTCGTGGTCTCGCTGATAGCGAGGAACGCATTACGAATGCACGCCGATATCTCCTTTCGGCGAGAATCGAATTTGTCTTCTTCGGAATCGGAGTGGCTCGGCGGCTTTCTCGGCCCTCGCGGGGCCCTAGGCTTCTTTGATCCTTATTTCATTATCCTGCCGCGGGAGACGCGGGCGGGAGCAGCATCCGTTTGCAAATTCTTCTTCGTCTCGATTGCCAACTCGCGGAGAAAATTCGTTTTATTGGAATCGTCGGCAATCTCGGCGACCCTTACTTCTGATTCTTTGATCGAGTCCTCCGTCTTCTTGACGACGAAGAAACACTCGTGGCTAAGCTGAAAACACGGAAATCCGTAGATCAACAGATTCGTATTTTCTTTCTTTATATCACACGTATTTAAAACACCATCCCGCACCGGCGATTCTCGACGACATCATATTCGTTCACTTTTTTTCCTTAATTTTATTAATGTGTTTTGTTTTTTTTTTCACTAAAATTCTATACTACTAATATCAGGATATATATATCGAAAAGAGTTCTTTTTTTAAATCGTTGTGATTTCGCGCTCACCGCGCGAAGTTTCGTCAAACTTTGGGGAGTACCGCGCACGGCATTTGTCACGTGTATCTATCCCCCGTCGATCGAAGTCTTGATCAATCACGAGAACGGGATGTCAACGGTGAACCGAATGACAATCGAAAATAATTGGTGAACACAGAGGAGAGGAGCTTCGACGACTTGCGACGATCCAGAGCGACAATCACGATCCATTCACGGTACGTCTTCGGTACGCGCACATCAACACTGCGATCCCCGAAATTTTTGCCGCCGCGTGGATCGGCGAGATATCCCCCGGATGTTTCTCACTGGATGCCGGAGTAGTCGCGGTCGCGGTCGCGGCGATGATGGTGATTCTTCACCTGGCCGTTGCTTCGGCGGGTGGCAGGGCAGCTTCTACTCGGAGGAAGTAGGATAGGGTGTTTAACTCGCGCGGTCTCGTTTCGGTTCGGCGGTGGAAGATGGCGGCTTCTGCGGTGGAGCCGCGCGGTGTGGTTGCGGTGTATTTTTGAGGCTGCCGCCCCCAGCCACCACCGAGACCACCCTGGGTAACTCTCTCTCTCCTCGCCCCCTCTTTTCGTCGCCCCCCGCGGCCCGCCGCGCGTCTCTACCACGCCGCCGCCGCCGCCGCCGCCACCGCCGCCTGTACCCGGTCTCCCTGGTGGGGGGTTGGTTTTTCCAAGCGGTGGGGAAAAATCTCCCTGCTTTCTCTCACCACCCTTTTTCTCTCTTCGTCCCGTCACCGCGCCGCGCGCACAGGCCTCTCTCGTCGCAGGACCGACGTTCCCGACAATACTCCCGCCGATGACGACCCGCGAACTACACGAGCCTCGCGCTGTCTTCCGGACTCCGACTCCGTCGTTGCGCCGGACGACGGGGGACTCGCGGGATGTTTAGGGGGAGAAGACGAGCTTCCGGAGATGAATCTCGGCGCCGCATAATTGCGGCGCGAAATCGACACTACGGTCAAACGATGGTTGTAACCGGGTATCACAATCGCTGTTTATCTACGCGGGGCACGGATAGACGAAACGTAGATGCCTGATATTTATGTAGCGAATTATTTCACTTTGCCCTTCAACAACGATAACATATGTATGTGAAAAATATTTTTGTCGAGCGTTGAATTTGCGAACTTTTTTTACTTCACATCTCGTTTTCGAAGTATTATAATCATACTTTGAACACCACTATTTGTATTTGTTTCACTTTTATGATAACATCTTACACTTTTTATTATTCACTAATCACTTTATGATTAATAGTAATTACGAAATTAATAAATCTTTGATACTCACATGACAATTCTTGCGAGAAAATAAATGTAAACTTTTTTCTTTTGATTTCGTCATTTGAGTGATTTATTCACGCGATTTTCTAAGCAGATACCAAGTAAAGTCCGTTAATTTAATTAATCTTGCGGATTGGAACGCGTACTTTTGTTTGTCAAAAGTGGAAAATCTTTTCGACGATTCACCCGCGCGATATCTCGTCTGTCGGCCGGCTTTTTGCCCTTCTCGGTTGATTTCTTCCTGCTTCCGTCGTTCAACGACCACCCCGCGCGAGACTGCGAAACGACACTGGGAAGAAAGGGAAAACAAAGACGGCAGAAAGGCCCCTTGTGTAGTTGCGTTTAGTACCGAGGAGTACGGGGGTTGCGCGATGCTCGGGGGGGTTCTCGGAGAGTGCGGGCGAAGAACGGAGTCGAAACGCCGTCGGCCAGGGTGAGAGAAAGGGAGGGACACGTTGTCGCAACGCACAAGTAGTCATCCCCCAGATTCAGCGGACCAAGTAAAGAAATATGACAAACGTTGCTGGCAAAACTGACGGATCCCTTATTTCACACGCGCGCGCGTAATTTTCAATCCGGCATATTTCGAAGCGCGCGAATGATGATGAAACGAGATTCGAGTTTATCTCGACGCGCAAAATTCCGTCGGCGTCAGATGCGCGAAAAGAAAAATCCGGCCGATCCGGCCTCGGCGATCGCGCGATACTCGCGCGCGGAACGATCTCTCCCGCGTCACTCTCATATGGAGGAATCTAGAGGAAAATCGTTGCATACCGGTGGTAGTTAGGGGCTGCCCGTAATACAGTAATGAGGGCTTACTGCCATGGAAACCAAAGCCGCTTACAGCCAACCACTCTACCTCCACTTCACCCTCCCTCTCCCCGCTCGGTTCCTCTCGCTCTCACGCTCTTCGCCGTCCCATCCCATGATTCCCTATATATCCGCGATATCCTCATTCGCGAGTCCCTAAAAAAAATTCCGGGAATCGTTTCTCAGGTCTCTATTGTGCGCCGTGACGAGTATCTTGGATCTCTCCATTTTCATAAGTGGAAGAGGTCAATGTTGGACCGGCGCTTCGAGTCTCCCCGGTATCTTTCGAACAAGTGGACATCCAACACTTGCGTAGAAATACGCGTCAACGGAATTATTATCGCGTGTTTCGGTGGCAGGAGGGGAGAACGAAGGATGGTCGAAGTAAGTCGATGGGAGATTGGCGAAAAGAGAGGAGCGCGAGCGCCGTTTAGGGTCTACCGTCGGGCGAAGCCGCCGGGGAAGCCGCCGATATCGCAAACCCCCCGCAATTTCCTTTTCCAATTTGCCATAAACAAGTCGACCACCCACCTCGTTAACCGACTACGCCTGGCGACTGCTCTCTCGAAAGTTCGACTTTCGTCGG
>NW_021848721.1:492642-493537 GCF_003651465.1 Formica exsecta
GAGGAGGGGTGGGGGGAGGAGGGAAGGACGTGGAAAGCGGGAAGAACGCGACAGGGCGAAGGCGGACGAAGAAAACGCCGGTGCAACTCGGTCGAATTAAAGGAATTAAAGGACGCCTCGTTACTCGTATCTTTCGACTCCCCATCTCGAGTGAAAGAGAGAGAGAATAATATAGTGTACGCGTATGACTAACAAAATTTACACGCATAGACGCGATGATAGATGTTATAACTTTGCCTAAATTCTGATAATATACATTTTTCTTTTCGCGCGTATTTTTTAATAAAATTCCAATATTAATTATTAATTACATAGCACAAAGAGAAGATCTCTTATATGTAATTCCATCGTCGTTCACTGAAGCAATTGGACCGCAGGCAGCCGACGGAACTCGTGGGATGGATCCGTAGATCGTCGAATAAAAACGGAACGTAACGCGGGTATTGTAACACGTCACTCTTTCGAGAGACAACACGAGACTATCGATCATGACGTATCTGTACCAAGCTGTACGAGAACCCCTAAACGAACCCGAGCCCCCTATATAATCCCTACGCCCTTGCGAGGAACAATGCGACGCCTCCGCGTCCCCCCTAAATGCAGACCTTCCGAGATGCATTTCGTCATGCGTAGGTTCTTTCACTGTATGATGATATCTCCTGCTTTCAATTACATCCGCTAGTATTTTGGATTCTGATGCTTGTACTTTATCACTTCGCGAGTGCGACGTCGTTAATAGCGTGAGATTTTCTTTTTTCATCAAATATATGAATAAATAAAATAATAATAATAAATATAATAAATATAATAAATAAAATATAATAAATATTCATTTCTTATCAAATATATGAGTTTTGTTTTTAAATACGTAAGATAAAAATCTACAAGATATATA
>NW_021848721.1:493779-502908 GCF_003651465.1 Formica exsecta
ATATATTTATATATATAATAATATTATGAAATAGAAAACAATATTATTTATTATAATATTATGAGCAATGTTACAGAATTAAGAACGAATTGCGAACTATTGTGATTTTTTCCTTTTTTATGTCGCATCTTTCTACGTTTCAGCGTCTAGTATAGTTTCTCAAAATTCGCGCGTAATATTTGGACTTGTTTTAGCTATGAAAATGGTTTAAGAGAGAGAGAAATCTTCATATTGGCACGTGGTTAGTCCCATAGAGATATTCGGCAAAGAGATCCTTTAATTATGCTAAGTAACATCTCCCACAAGCGTCACGTCGCGAAAGACTGAGCCGGTCATAATATTTAATCATTACTCGTTTCTTCTCCCTTCGCGAAGGCAGTTCCCGTAAGAAGTTCCGCCATTGCGAACAGGAAATGTATCGTCGGAATTGTGAAGGCTACGTTCGCGATATTTTATCAGATTTAGACGAGTGAAACTAATTCATCGTTCATTACGATATATCGTCGAGAGAAGTATATTAATGATAATAAGAAAGAAAGATTTATAAGCTACATCGATAACAAAATATCGAAAATTTCGCAATATCGAGCTTGACAATATTTTCGCGTTGAATACTTTGAACCCTTCCGATCTTAAAGATTACGAAACAAACAAGAGCGCGAAGCTGGCAAATGGGGTGACTATGTCGCATTGGGTTCGTGCCACCCCTCGAGATTGTTTCACAAAGA
Organism: Formica exsecta; assembly: GCF_003651465.1. NCBI lineage: Eukaryota > Metazoa > Arthropoda > Insecta > Hymenoptera > Formicidae > Formica > Formica exsecta. Next base: position 494,508 of record NW_021848721.1, read on the forward strand.
AAAGCGATCGTTCAAGCGAAATCATGATCCTATATTATATATTTAGAAAAAATCTGAGCGAAGTTTCAAAAGCAGCGAGATTAAAAAAAAGAAAAAAAAATTTCGATACACTATATGTATTAAATGACGATAGTGTTACAATTGTGTTGAGAACAAACAGTATTAGGGAAAAGAATCTCTTTCTTGATATCTAATTAAATCTCTGACGGAGGAAGAAACGATCTGTGATCTTTTATCCGCGGAGTGCGCGGCGATCTCACCCTATTACGGGGCTCTTCTTTTTCTTTCTTCCATAACTCACCATGATCCCCATCCTCCCATCGAAAAGGGGGTTAGCAAGGAACGCAGTAGGGTGGCATTTCATTTTTTGACACCCGGTGTATTTGATTCCACCCTTGTAATAAACCCCAGGGGTTGCCACCAGTGGGTCTCCCCTTCCCTCTCTCTCTCTCTCTCTCTCTCTTTCCTTACATCTTTCATCGACACCTCACCCCGAGGGTAGGTGACTGCTAGGTAATTTGCTTTCTTATTTTCTCCGTTACGGAGCTCCTGCCATCCCCCGTCTCACCCCCTTTCCTCGCTCACTCACTCTTTCTCTCTCTCTCTCTCTCTCTTTCTTTCTCTCTTTCTCTCTTTCTCTTGACTTTCACCATTCTCCGAATGCTCGTCGCGTTGCTATCCTTGCCTAAGGACCCGATATCTCGCACCCCGCGGACTCTTGCTTCGCCAATTTTCCTCTCGATGCAGACAGCTGATGCCTACAGAAACGCGTGAGAATTAAATCACGATGCGACTGACCCGAAGAATTTCTCCTTTGAAATAAATTGAGAATTTTTATTTGAAAGAATTCTCTTTAAGGAAAATTTTGATTTGTGTTCCGAGATATTTTCCGCAATATTTCTAGGCAATTATAAGACGTAGAGCTTTATACGGTGAAAGTAGGTGAGACGAAAACGATAATTAAAAATCACTTTTTCGAAACTCTGAATTTGCCGCGATACCTCTCTCTTGGAAATTTTGAGAAAAAAAAAGATTTTCTTTAATACGTTTGTCTCTATCGTTAGAATAACGATAACAAAAAAAGGCTTAAGATGGTGATTGTTTCATTGCTCTGAAATAAATCTCATCGTGAAGACACGGTGTCCGGTAGCGCGAGAGACCGACGAGAAGCCCCCAGTGCCGATTACTCGTTTCGCTGCTAATCCGATTTTAGCTACCTTCAGACCGAGAACTCCTTAACGCTACTCCGTTGGTTTCTCTCGATAATCTCGTTACCTCCATTAGACAGACTCGGGAGCCTCGGATCGTTTGCGCGTGGAAAACGTGAACTTGAACGAGGATGTCGTAACAATGACAGTTCTACTGCGCGATTTATTTATTTATTTTTTTTTTTTGCACTAGATATAATGGATCGACAATTCTCTCTATCCGACTCGATCGATCGTAGATCTAGACGTAATAATCGAAGATGCAATCTCGGAAAAAATTCTGACGAAGCTATTTAAAGATTCGTCCGTCGTGAAGGCCGCGAGTATCGCGGGCTAGTAGATACAACCCTTTCTAGCCAGACGAGCCGACGCATCCGCCGACTCCTCCGCGACGACGGTTCGTGCGACGGTGTGGGTGACTGGGTAGGTGGAGTGCGCCTCGCAGGGGACAAAACTCATCCTAAGAAGCCTCTAAGAACGCCAAGGCGGCGGTGTCGCTTGCTCTTGGTGGGGTATAAAAGTATCCGCATGCGCAAACTCCTGTGAAAAACTGCGGCCCGCCTCCGGCGCCGCCTCTACCGTCTCCGACATCCCTTCGGTACCCCTCGAGCCCCTGATCAGCGCGATGGGCCCCGTGATGATCTCTCATTCCCCTGTCCCCTCTCCCTTGCCGCCCCCTCCCCGCTTCCCCCCATCCTCCTCGCTTTACTCTTGTCGATCGGTTTTTTTTTTTCTCGTCAGCGAAAATCAAAGTGCCACGACAGCGGACGAAAGGAATTGCGACTGACGGGCCGATAAACGGGTTAATATTGTGCGGTGCGAGTGGAGAACCGCCGAGGAGTGATCTCCGGCCGAATCACGCACCGACGGTTTTCTACAAGTGTGATCTTGGTTGAAGATTTTAGTACTGTGTCGATATATATATATGTTAATAGTTCATCGGGAAGTAGGAGGAGAAATTTTTAAATCTTGTGTACGTGAGAAAAATCTTTCGATACTTGAAACAATACTCCCTTTCGTCTCGACAGAGTGTCGATCTATTGTACAATTTTTAGATACTGTAAAAAATTTGTATGAATTTTTAAATTATATCGGGACAATTTTTAAGAAAGCTAAAAATAGAGATTAAATATGATTTTTGGCAGACACGCCAAGGGCGAATGTCAAGGGCCATGAAAATATTAACGTGTACTCCTTCTTTCTCGGAAATATTAACATTTTTTTTAACGGCTAACAGTCATTCGTCAGAATCACATCTCGAAAATTTTGGTTAAACCGATTATCTATTTGAATAATGTCGCTTTTTATACTAGTAATTTCTTTTTTTTTTTTTTAACAGCGCATAAGCTCCAATTATTCCTTGCCAGGCAACATATCGTCGACAAATCCTGCTGATCTAATTGGTTACCTGCAGATAATTGTTCGGCATCGATAATTGGTCCAATTAATTTGAACGGAAAAGTGCGTCGATAATCGTCGGGCATTCATCGATTCACCGATTATGTGAACCGTGTCGGATGCGGGTTATAGAATATCGTTATTGTCGAAAGGACATCTGCGAAAAAAATAGTCGAAACGCAAACAGAAACCAATCGTTTTGGATGCGCGTGGTAGTGAAGTTATTGAGTTTTTATTTTGTTGCTGTTCACATCGTATGATTACAGTGCTCGCCAATAGATATTGGAGGACTATTAGATTTAAGCGCGTATATATATATATAAAATAAAATAAATATAATGTCATAGACGTGTATGAAAGCGTAATAGCTCATAAATTTTATTATAAAAAAATATACAAGGTATAAAATAGTATAATATATATTTTTTAGTAGTTTTATTCATTTTTAAGGAATATGTGTGGCAAACGGACATGTTTTTTTTTTTAAGAGCACCTGGGAATATTATATGCACGGATTAATTTCTTTTATTTCCTGTATTGGACTTTGTAAATTATATATGAAACTTGATTTTGATATCTCGCGTTATGTGCGATTTTAACGTTATTTGTCAACCAACGGTTAAATTATCCTAAAGTTCCCTTGGCATGCCAATCGCATTCGCTACATTCTCACCCTAATTCACTTTCTCTTTCCTACGAGACAAAAATTCAAAAATAATGTCACGCGATCCCCAAACATTTTTTGACGCCCTCGAGGGGTGAAGCTATCTCTCACCTCTAACATCTCTCTCGATTACTGAATATGATGGTCCCATCGATCGCGTGTGTGTAAATGATAAATATGTCTCTTTTATTAATTTTATTTTTATTACTTACGCATTTTGAATCTCTAAAATTTATATATATTATATATAATATTATTACTATTATATATATTTTTTATATAATCGCAATTTAACAACGCGACATTTACTATTAAATCTTGAAATAACAGATGTCTGAAGCAAGACGTTTGTCTTGGATGATGTATGATGAAAATGTCTTGTAACCGACAAGTAATGTCCTGTACGAGGAAGCGACGAGGGTTCGTTGCGAGCGTCGCGAAATGACTCGTCGTCCGAAGGATGAGCGTGTAGGTTGTTCCATTGCATTCAACAAGGCAGCATCTTTCAATTTTCTTTTCGGTCTGATTGTGAGATGCAATTCGAGCAATCTACGATTCTTTTATATTGATTGATGATACAAAGGTCTTTCGCCTCCAGGAAAAATTCGTTGATATAAATTATATTGACATGCATCATCACGAGCATTTACTTATGGATTACATGTAAATAGATAAAAAAATTTATTAATTTTTTTTCTTATGAATCTTGTAGCGCACACATTTCTCGTAATATTTCAAGATTAATATAAAAAATTAGTAGCGAGATTATTAATCGAAATTTAATACATGTAATAATATCCAGGTATCTCGTATCATTACGTGTATCGACGCAACTGGTAAGTTACAGCTGTTTGAGAAACAGAACCTCCTTAATCAGGATAGTTTCGTTATTCAGCCCCTCGCAATCGTCATCGCGTCTGACCAAGAACAACCCTAGAGAGTTACGGTCCGGAGGCTGTCCCAGGGTCATTTCCATTTGCCTCTTGCAAAGTGGAATCATTTCCCAAGAGTGTGCGTTCCCCCGACCTTCGGGTTCCCGTGGCACAGCTGGCCAGTAGTTCTGGAACCGTCCTTCTCCTTTCATTAAATCGATGAAGCGAACCCAGTCGTAAGAATCGATCATTGATTTCGGCTCTATTATTCATAAAGAAATGTATCCCGCGATAATATTATTTTAATTTTTTAAATAAATAGTTATTTAATTGACTGTTTTAATCATTTTTATTAATTGTGATTTCTGTAATAGAAAAAACTCACGTGTAAATTTTATTTTTTTATATTTTGTTCATTTAAAAGTTGTCGCATAGTTCCGCTCCCCTGCAATCTTTATTCTGGTTCATCCTCCGGTGGCTTCATCAAAGGCAAGCTTCCACCCGGAACTAACTACTAATGCAGCAATCTTTCTCGAGATCTTACATAGGCGACTTATGATCGCGCGATTTACATAGAAATGGAAACGTAACGTTTGTAAACTTTATCGTGCCATTCGTTTCGTAAACTTTGCATTCGTATGAAGAACCTCGCATAATTTCAACGCATTCTTTGCAAATAATGTTTAAAGTTCAACATGTATAAAGTCACGTCTTTCTCTCTACGAAATTTTCAGCGTTATAAAACCGAAATGGATAATCGTGCGAAGAAATTCGATAGCCAAGAAATTCTCGCAAGTTTCCGGCTAGTTTCGGGTAACATGGTCGTACGCTCGTGACAGTTTATCAAATTGCAAGGCTGCCCGTAAAGGGATGTAAGGGTCGTAACGTGGAACGAGGTTTGAGAGGGTAGCTTATTAGAGCCGCGACAGCGACCCCGACTCCACCTTGAAACCTCCGGCCAACCGCCACCCTGCCAGAGTCTTACCACCTTACTTCCTTCCATCTACCCTCTCTTACCCACCTGTCTTCGACGTTTCCCGCACTCCTTTCGTCGCGATCCTTCTCGTCTAACCGATTCACGACCGTGTAGTTCGAGCAGCGTGGAAAAGATGGCTTGACATAAAGAGTCACATGGGACTGGGACACTTGGTGCTCCTCTTTAATCTACAAAGCCGTCGACAATAATCGTATTCTGAGCAATCGGAAAGCAGCATGGATACAGTTTACGAGTTTAATAGTAAAATAGACTTTGAAATATAATAGCGAGATAGAGATTTTTTTTAAACAGTTATTAGGTGTATAAAAATATTGGACATGGATCCATTTTTTTTATCTATTGACAGCTCGAATTAAATATCTATATTGTTGAAAGTTTGAAGAAAGAGAAAGAGAGACAGAATTTGAATATCGGCTTTCTTGAATGACAACGAAGGATATGTATTGACGTGAGATCCCGAGGGATGTGTAGTTTCTTACGCAAGAACAGGACCGCATACAGTTTGATTTCAAAAGACGCACAGCTTCCCACTTCTCTCTGGAGGGCAGTTTTAAAATTCAACCCCATGCGGCGCACTAGGGGACCGTGTGTTACACGACTCTCATATCAATCCCGAGGATCGATATAAAGCTTTGATAGTTCGTAGCGGAAGGATAGAGAGATATTAGTTTCTAACATTATAATTATGTCGGAAACACGCGCATATATTGCGGTCGTTATTTTGGTACATAATTATATTTATAAGAAATAGAATACAAAGTTTTATATAAATTTTTCTCTAATGTCAGGATGAAAAAAATAACAGATGTATAGGAGGATCCGATTGAAACGCTAGCGATTCAGATCAATATAGTTATCCGGAGTTAAATTGACAACATAATTCTTTTCACGAAAAACGTTTTTACTCCCTCCCCTCTCCCTCCCCTGTTTTCCATTCAATCATCTCCATGCACGACAAAATCATGGATTCTAGGTTGCGTTCGAATGCATGTCGCGCGTATCAGGAGCGGCTGGCCACGTTGCGCTAATCGTATCGATCGAGCACTCTTAATCCATTAATGAACTTCCCAGGCTCGTTTTACCCTGGGTATCCGGGCTTTTCGCAGGCGCCGTCTGTATCTGTTACATCCCGCCGTTAAGCGTGTGCGTGCATGTGAGTACGCCTTTACTTTACGTACGGTCGCTGACAAAAGTTTAAATTAAAATCACCTCAATTGCTTCGATCTACGATTCCACGTATAATTTCTCATATTTCGTTACATTTATATATTTTCCATTATACGTATATACGTATAATGGAAAATATATACGTATATCATGGCAAAAAACAAAGCTGGGATTACTTACGTAATGCCCCTTGGTTATTAAAAATGCGTTGAAACGCGTTTATAAATTCCAGGACATGTGACAAGTCTTGAGAGACTTTATTCTAAACGCGTTGATGCATCTAATGATTTGTTTCGCAAACTGAACGCTTGCGTCTTTTATTCCTTCTTACGCCCAGAGACTTTATTAACGCGGCGATTATCGTCACTTTTGGCAATGACTTTACAAGTGCGCGTATGTATGTATTTGTATAATGCGACACTTTGCAGACTCTTGTTGGTTGACAGTGATTTTCCATGGGATACAAAACTGTCGTTAGACCCTTTTGCGAAAAGGTCTGCTCCCAACCCTCTCTCGTACATAGCTCACCTAAAACTTTTCCTACGAACCGCACACGAGGGTGTAATGCTGCACATCGAAGGGTTAGAAATTTCTCGTCACTTTGCTTCTCTTTCCCCCCGTTTATTTCGTCTTTCCTTCATTCACGTCTCTGACGCTGACGATCGCTGCGATTTAGGGGATGGAATCCCTCCGCCCTCCCCCCCTCCCTTCTCTGTTAAGCAATGAAAATAAGTAATCAGATGTCAATTGTAGCAAATTAAAGCAGATTGCAATCACATTTTTTTTTACAATGCTTGGCTGTACTATACAATTATAAATTAAGAAAATAATCAAGAAAATATTTTCTCTTTTGTCTCTCGCATGTGAGATTAAAAAAAAATCGTGCGAAATCCTTTTTACGAAGCCGCCAAACAAGCGATAAGTCTTCTAACACCGCCTTCATCTTCGACAACAAATTCCTCAAATATTTATCTGCCTTGCACCCTCGAATCCCTCTAGTACGTCGCCCCAAACGCCACTTCCGTTTCACACTCGGCGAATGTGTCAATTCTGACGCCTATCGACGTATGACAAACACCCTTCTCGTCTCTCGCTAGCTGTCGTCTTGTCGCTTCTGACAACCCTGACAATCGGAACAAAGGAACAATGCGAAAGGGAGAAAGTTGAAAGAGGGGAGAAGACACGATTTTTTTTTTCAAACACTCTCGTATCAATTAAATTTACACAAAAATTAATTTATGTCCCAATATTTTTTTGCATTTTTTAATCCGTATATTATTAATTTTATCAAGAAATATTTAAGTAGCTAGGGGCGAATATTTGAATATCTTCCAGCATAAACATACTCTCCCCCCAATCGTGCCAAAAGAAATCTTATTCATTTTCTACATGGGACAACGGAATCTGCATCGATTAGATCGAATGTTTGTGACACGTCTCGCGCGCCGGGGCTGCATGCAATTAATTTATTTTTCCCCGTTTGGGCGTTAATTGTTAAACTTAGATAGGCGGTCGTCGAGGATCCCGCAGTTAGACTCCGAGATGGAAAGAAGGAGACGGCGAGCCGCTAAGAAGAGAGACGAGAGGAGAGACGAGGATGCGACTCGGACGTTCAATGCGGACGGAACGAAGAAAGATAAAGAGGGATGATTATACGGTAGACGACGGCAAGGGAGAGCCGAGGAGGGTCGCTGCCTAGGCCGACAGCAGACCGAGACGAGAGAGAATCGAGAAGGGAAGCGGGAAGCCAAGACGCGACGCGAGACGGGGGTAGATTGGGTTACCGAGATAATTAGAACGATGATCGGGAGCAATGCATGCTTCGTTGAACGATTCTTTTTAGCTGACCGGTTGTTCGGCGGTCGGTCCGTCTCGTGTTTTTCAACGAGCGAAAACGATAAAGGCACAAAAGTGTCCGTTGAGGGAAGATAAGATCGCTGAGCGTGTCCTACCCGGGAATCAAGAATCCCGCCTGCGTTTCCTCGTCGATAAGTCTCGACGGAGATATTACGGCACCCCAGTGACACATTTTTATGCGCCGCAGCTACGACGTCGTCGTGTGATTGGTCGTTGAAGTCGGCAGCTACCCCCCCCC
>NW_021848721.1:503230-519909 GCF_003651465.1 Formica exsecta
GTGACATCGCTTGACCGGAAATGTGTCGCCGTCGTAAAAACACATCTCTACGGGCACGTTTCACGTCCGACCGGGAAAATATTCATCGCGATTCCTCGCGCGGACGATTCTTCAGGGCAATCTTCCTCATCGGGAGCCGAGAGCTTCGGCATGGCCGAGATATGTTGGCCATAACGCTAAGAAAGGGATCGCTATCGGAGGCGAAGATGCTTTCGTTTTCATTCCGACCTCGCGTAGTTTTTTAGATTACACGCCTCTGCGCTCGACGTCGCGTTTGACTTTACTCTATTTGCGTTGAGGGACATCTGAATATTTAATGGACCCTTCAACCAACCCCCGCCTCTCCTTTGCTCCTCCGCAAACCCCACGCTTCTCCGTCCGACTTTCACAGTCCCAGCTGCGGTGAATTATTTAGCATTCCCAGGGAGACCGGTTACCTATGTGAATCGATGTGTCAGCGAGATTTTGCTATTCTTTGTTTATGTTTCGCCGTCGTCATATGTACGATATCAATGGCCACGCAACTCTGAGCATCACTATATCATATGTATTGCACCAATTTTTAGTAATAATACTCGAAATAGATTGAGTATGAGTGTCATAAATTCAATTTATCAGACGCATAGTTGAATGAAAATACAGATTATGCAATCACTTGAAGAATAGAGAGTATAAAGAAAAGAATTTTATTTTATATGTTCTCTTTCATGAAACACAAATTTGTACATTGAAATTTGAAATATGAGAAACGTGGTTTTATTATGTAAGCATTAACTTTATTTTATTAGAAAAAGAAAAGTCAAGTCCAATCCTTTTTCTACATATTTTTATCACTTGTGCGCATGGAAATGTTGAAATATTCCAAATAGTTCAAATAAGCCGAAAGTGAGGTGGGAAGATACTCGCAAGAATTTCTCAGTTCCCCTCGTCGAAACCAACTCGGTAAATGCACAGGGCGATTGTTCGACAAATAGAGGTCGGGGAGTAAATAATGTGCAAATATAACAACTCCTACTGTGTATCGGAAGATGGAAGGCAGTTTTCAGCCTGTGCATACGTGTCATGTTTGATGAGAAAATCAGAGAACATGAGATATATTTATACGATTAAGTTTTAAGAATTATCGAATTAAATTTCAAAATATATTTTTTTTTAATGTATGTATATATACATATGCATAGATACATACATATACAGAGTGTCCCAGAGTTATCTGCTAATGGCAGATTCTTGAGATCATTTGGAGATGATTTTTCTTCAGCGAAAATGTCGAGAGAGATCATTATTTTTTGCAAGTTTCCAATTTTTTCCATCATATATCTTTATAACTAAGCCTAACTTATATTAAAATTCTCTTTCTCTATTAAAGTAAACTCTATCTGAAATTAACTGAAGAAAAAGTAAACTCTATCTGAAATTAACTGAAGAATAGTTTTAACTCTTTATACGATTTAGTTTGCAAAAAGCCCTTTTTTTAAATCGCTTTTATAACACGGAAATTATTGATGCCTCGACATTTTTGCTGAGGAAAAATCATTTTAATATGATCTCGAGAATCTGCCATTAACAGGTGGTGCGGTAGGTCTGGCACAACTTGTATATACATATTCTTGTTTACGATAGAATGTTGTTTATCTTAAAAATAAAAAATAATTGTGATCCATAATTAGCTCTTCCAGAGTAGCGCCTCTTATGGAAGATGATGGTACTATGTAGACGAGTATACAATGTGATCTTCTTCTACAACTTATTGGCATCGACGAGTGTTCGTCCTTGTTGCCATCAACTGATAAAGGATTCTTAGTTAAAACATGTAATAGGTTTTTGAAAAATATGTAGCTTCCATGAAATCAACAACTGGTAAAAATATGTAAGATCCTCGAAAAATATTAAATGTTCCTCGAAATCCTCCTTATAGAAGAGATCAAAACCCAAAAATAAGATCCAAACAAAGGACACACGCGCGTTAGAACACGTCTGCGGGCGCAACGAATTGTATAATGTGGTCGAAAATACTTGTATTGCTCGCAAGAAAATGTTTTATTTCTCTTCCACCGGTAATATTCCTTTCACATTATCTTCTATTGTAAAAACATAGCATGTCTTTCAGAGATAGAGAGAAAAAAATTAGATTTTTTGGAATAATTTATATTTGATATAATATATTATTTCCAATTAAATAAAAATTGGATCAAAAATATACATGGTAAGAACTTGATGCACTTGTGTAATCAAGATATGAATGTATATGCATATGTAGGTTTATGTCATTTAAAATATCTTTATCATTATCATCACATTTCTTCAGCATTCATTTTTTCTCTGAATTTATAAATCAATGATTTAAACATATGTTATTCAAGTTATCGTGCGAAGATTAGGTATGATGTCTTTAGCAGAGTGCGCTGTTATATTTTCCTTCTTTGTTCCTCGAGGAAACCTGAACGAATGTGACAATCCGAACGGTAAAAGCAAACAGTCATCGATCTTGGAAATGACGCTGTCATTGTTGACCACGTCATACCTGTCGTAGTGATTGCAATAGGCAGTCATGATTGTTGGCGGTTATATAATTGTACTGTTTAAGTTCGAGGGTTATATGGATAATCAAAGAAGATAGCGCGAATTATCATAACGTTGGCGCAGAAGCAGTTTCAATAGTCATTTGGTTGAATGCAGTAACCCGACAATGGCGGAGGGACCGGAATTGAGTTTTTTCGACTTGCATATGGTGCATGATTATTTCGACCAATCTCTCACGGAAAATGACGATATCATTCTGAAAGCGTATCTAGACGCTTACAACGAACTCTACAAGTAAGTCATGTAGCTCATCTGTTTTCATCATCTAACATAACCTTTTCATTATGTGCATCGATTTCAAATTGTTCTTTCTTCATCAATTTATACGGTTAATAGTTGACGGATTTATTTAGCAACCTGTGGCATTTTTTAGTAACATACGAAAGTCGAATAAAGAATTAAACAAGTGACAACTTAACTTAAAATAATTTTACATTATTGAATTAAGAGAACTTTTATTGTATTGTTTATTATTTAACACATAAAATTTACATATAATGTTCTTGTCTAAAATTTAATGAAGTTTTGCACGAACGTTATATGTTAGAAATATGTAAAAATTATAATTCTGATATTAAACTCTTTTGCTACTTTTTTACTCCTTATCTACTTCTTTTGCTCAAGTCAACAACTTAATCATGATATCTCTTATTAAATTGTGATATCAGAGATATGAGATTGTATCTATATAGCATTTATGCTTGCGTAACATGCTGTGTGTACAGATTTTTTCAGCTAATGGGCAGTGTCTTTAGTTTTGTTTCTTCTGACCTGAAGCAAAAGATAGACATCCTGACTAATTTATTAAAGAAAAACGATCAGCAGTATACTACTGTCAAATCTATGATTGAATATGAGAAGGAAAACAAACAGCTAGAAAAACCTGATCTTTCTAATGGCACACGTACTTTATTGCGACTACATAGAGGCTTAGGTACTATGTTGTTATCATTGGTACTGCTTAAAAATCCAAGTCTGCTGACGCACATTTCAATCTTCTAGATTTTATTAGAGAATTCCTGCGACAATTGGGTGATCTCTCAGATGGTGACAAAACATCTAGTTGTTGTCAAGATGCGTATAACAAAACCTTGGCAAAACATCATCCATGGGTGATCAGGAAGGCCGCAATAGTTGCCATGTATGCTATGCCTAATAGGGAGGCCCTATTAAGAAAGGTAAACAGAAAGGTTAATCGAATCTTTTTAAAGAGAATGCCGAAGGTGGTCGAATGATTTTCTCTTCACTTGCATCTACTCCTCAGGTTTGTGGTGAAAATATTCAACGAAACATAGATGTTCTGCCAAAAATGTTGGAGGTCACTGCCGACGTGTTTAACCGCACTGACATCATCTATGAGTCTTACCAGCTGCACGCTCTACCATAAGTGATCATAAAAAATATAAAAATGATACTTTCATTCGAAATTTTTAGCTTCTCAAAGCACCGCACGCGACATTCTATATTCTTAAGATATTGTGATATTATTGTGGTATAAGATATATTGTAATACAATTACTATCGACATATAATAAATAAGCACATTCACTTTTGGGGAAATACGTATTCCATTATGCGCGATCGATACTTACATGGTTATATATACTTGACAAAACGTACAAATAGTTGCACAGGTTAAATAAGATAGTAAAATGTATCGCTCTCACACACATGATCTTCTGTCATTTTAGTTTTGTATGCATTACTAAGCGCGAAGGTGATTTTGCTGGATGAAAGAATTTGCTAGGCTATGTTTTCGGTCAAAACCGATGATCTCGTATGTATATCATTTATAAGTTATTTTGATGTTTCTACAACAATATTGTATAAAAATATATTACTGATAAAAAGTCCATAATGGAATTAAAATGTGTCTTTCTCTCTCAACATCGCTACCTATTTACAATTATTTAACAAGAGATGTTCTTTGTGACTGGCATTTCTTTTCAAACAAGTATGATATAATCAATTCAGAATAATTGAATTTTATGATTAAATGCCTCTGTAATAGGATTGCTGTAACGCAACCTCTCAATTTAAATTAACGGAGTATTTAGTGTTGTCGCTGATGTAACGTTTGAAATTGTAACGTTTGCGGAGAACGGTGATGCAACATCGTCGATTAGCATACCTAAAACAAAGTAAAACTTGATTGGAAAATTTGAAGTGTTATAGATCATTGAATTCGTCTTTTGATCCTCTACAATCTACAATTATAGCAGATTGAAAATAAGGCTTTCCTTTTAAAAAATTTGAGATGACATTCAAAACTTTTTGCCGCTTCCACTTAAAAAAAAACTAAGACGACTAAAATGTAGCCCTTTTAAAATTACTTTATTTTTGTGTAAAATGAATATTTATGAAGATATTTTATTAAAAGGTAGTTTCTCTCTAACAACAGAGTCACGTTAGATTTCAATCTTACCGGCGATGCTGGCCGTGAGGAAACAGACGGCGCTGCCAGCAATGAAGGCTCGTAAAATAACATTCGTTACTCGCTCCTTGTTCTCCGGTGCTAAAGAAGCAAAGACGCCAATCTGGATGCCGATCGAGCTTGGATTCGCGAAACCGCAGATTGCGTATGTGGCGATCGCTTCCGATCTCCCATATATTCTGCCCTGCTTCTTAAACTCGCCCATTTTCTGATATGCGATTAATTCATTGACCACCGTCTTCAGACCTATCAACGTAGCCACGTCCTCGCAATGCTCCCAAGGAACGCCCATGATCCAACTTAGTGGCATAAAGACTTTCGCCAAAATAATCTGCAAAACTGGAAATCTAAAATTTGCTCAAGTAGATACATTTCTAGCCGCTGGAAAGGTCACGAGCGCCAAAAGATTCATTACCTCGAGACTCAGTTCTTCGTAACCGACCTGACCACCGAACCAAGAAAGCATACCGTTTAAAAACGCAATGAAGGATACGAAAGCCACGATATTCGCGATTATACCCAAAACTATTGGCAGCGCAGCTAATGCACCATTGGTAGCGGCGTCTAGAATGCTGTTGTCCGATCTATATATAAATATAATATACATATATGAATTTTCACGACAGCCATTATTGAAACGGATGTTTTGTAAAGGTTTCGCACTTACGATTTTGCAAGCTTGATATTTTCGAATTTCGTGAGACTTTGCTTGGTTTCCGGATAAAAGAGCTTGGAGTAGCTTAAAGCAGTCGGCGCAGACAACACGGAGGCGGTTATTAAATGAGCCGGTTCTGCACCGAATGCTATGTAAGCGGCCAATGTTGAACCTATAACGGGCAAGTAAACACGACTATAAATTATAGTTTAATGACACCGGTAAATCTCGTACAACACATGTGACAGACCAGAGATTGTGGAAAATCCTGAGCACAGTATCGCGTGCAACTCCGAGGAAGTCAATTCATTGATATACGGTCGGATTAGCAGGGGAGATTCCGACTGGGAAACACAGCGAATTCATAGTTTCGAATTTTTATGATCAGGAAATTCTAATTTTGTGAGAATATAAAGTTACACTGATTCAGTTGCGGTGATATTACCATTCCGATGAAAGGATTAGCGGTGGCGCTTATTGACTCGCACAACGTTGTGTTCATTATGCTTTGCAAAATCCATCCTAGTTTCATGATTATCCATTGTAATGCACCGAGATAGGACATGATGTTCACCGCGAAACTGAAGAAAAAGATCACGGGCGGTACCTAACAAAGCGGAATATACCATTAATATAAATTAAAATGTTTTCTTATTAGCAGTTTATGACGAAATTATAAGTTGAAAGAAATTTTCGGATAAATAAAGTAAAGTAAAAATTTTCCAATCATCAAATCATTAATTCAATAATTTCTAATCAATAATTTCTTAACAAATAAGAAATTTAATTTATAATTTCATTAAATATTTAATTTAATTTAATTTAATTTAATTTAATAATAATTTACCATTCTTATTTCCTTGTATCATTCCTTTATAAGATAATTGTTAAATATATGTGACGTCTATTATTTTATATTTAATTCTATATTTCTAAACGTGTTATAATATACTAAATCACACAACTAACGGTGAACGCAAAGATTCCCTTGTTGACTATGTCTTCCGAGAATACGAAGCTTGCGCCGGCTTTAACGTAATTCAAGAAAGTTGCCACTTTCTTGGAGATACATTGGAAAATACTGCGACCGACAGGCCATCGAAGTGTAATGAGTCCAAGTACAAATTGTAAAATCAGGCCACAAATAACAGGTCTCCATTTGATCTGCGCACATTTAATATAGGACATGGTCGTTAAAATGATTGAAAGTGATAATAAATGAAGAAAATTGCATATATAAATTGTATATTGAAAGATAATCATTCCATATTTGTATATTTAATATCTAAATTTTTTCTTCTTCCTAGAAAAAAAAGAAAATGTTTTAAGCTATATGACACATCAAAAGAGTTTGTAAACAAAGAGATCTGCGTGCATACACATACATTGGACGGTTTAATGACGTGGGTTAAAAATTCCAGCGGAATTAGCGACGTGTCTACCCACGTGCCTTTAGCAATTTTCCTCGGCTCCGCTTATGTATATTATGTTACAGTAATTGGAACGCGTTCGGGAGGCGATGCAGCAGATGAAGATAATTTATTACGTAACATGTGAAGTTAATGAATTAACTTATCTCTTGTAAACGCTTCAAGCAATATAATGGATAAAATGATATTTTTCGTTCTCTCAACGTAAAGAAAGATTGTGCGATCAAAGTCATAAATTTATATGAAAAGCTGCAAAATTTGAGCAATCTCAAGATATCATGATTCACTTGCCTGTTTCGGATGTTTAGAAAATAACCAGCCTAATCCCAGTATAACGATAATACCGAGGATACTAATTAACCTGTATCTGGATTCTGCGGTATCGAGAATGAGGAAAATAATGATGGCTGTTAGTGTAATCAAGTAAAAGATTGTTGCTCCAATGCACGTTCCGTATCTGAAAATGTTCACGATATCATCGATATGAATCGTTTAAAAATAACTTTTATCGAATCGGATGACGTTAAATTCTCACTTGGTACTTTGTAAGCGTTCCAGGGAATTCGTTATTGGTAGGAAACATTGTACGAAGTACTTCCCAAAATATCGTTTTACGATCAAGAAATAAAATAGACCGAGATAAATAAGTCCTACGAATATAAGCAGGAAACCGTAGCCATCGCACCATTCAAGATCGCAATAATTTTCTGAAACTGAGAAATGGATATCGTTATATCACACGTCACATTGTCAAATTTAACGCGTCACTACTTTATCAATTCGATATCAATTATGCAACGGAGATTATAAATTCTACCGAATAATCACGAATAAGCACACATACATACGTTTACTTTTCCAATATACACTCGCCCAGATTGTATAGGCTACAATAAAGAGATTTAAAATTATTAAGCCAAAAGTCTTGAAAACTCTCCGGTGTTTCGAAAGATAGGCGTCGGTCGCGTTGCTTCTGATTTTCCAACGTGTTTGTGATTTGCGATGAAAATTAGCATCCTGCGATAATAATGCTACATATTAATATTATTTTCGATTGTTATTAAGAGGGTATATCCGTTTGAACTCTCGAAAAATGAGTACATTTTCTAGATTTTTTTTTTGCAGCGCAAAAAACTTGATAAAAACTTTTTATTTTTTTATAATATTAATACAATATTATTAAGTATTTAAATAAAAATTCTCAGCTTAAAAAATTTTTTTTATTTGAAGTTATGCGAATATTTACAAATTTAAATTTTCATGCACGGTGTGCGTGAAAACTCGGGCTACGTTCGACGGATTGACTTCAAATTTTGTATGTGAGTTCCTAATAAGATTCCGCATCTGCTAACGAAGCCTTTTTTAAATCCGATTCCCCATTTTGTTGTTATAAACAAAAAAAAATGGATCTTTTTCAAAAAAAAAAAAAAAAACGAAACTTTTTCAACATGCCGCCATTTTTTTATTTTTAAAAATTTTGAAAAAACACTTGGATAGCAGATAGCTATTAATATATTTAACAAAAAAAAATTGTATTTTTGATTTCGGATATGATCTACAAACATTTTCATGCACACCGTGCAGCCACCTAAAATTTAGAGGAATTCTGCAAATGTTCTCATAACTTAAAAAAAAAAAATTTTTAAGCTGGGAATTTTTATTTAAGTAGTTAATAATATTGTATTAATATCGAAAAAAAATATAAAAAATTTTTATGAAGTCATTGCGCTGCAAAAAATCTAGTAAATGTACTCATTTTTTGAGATTTCAAATGGGTATGCCCCTTAAACGATATTTTATAACAGTAGAACATTGTAAAAATTGTTCTGTTTTATTATTATTCAAGTTTTTATTTTAAGACGAGTTTAGTGTGTGTGTGTGTGTGTGTGTGTGTGTGTGTAAAATATGTATTGCAACGATATTGTCCAATAACGGCAAAATATACACTACTATTATCGTCGATTATTCACACAAATGCGCTTGAAACTATAATTGGATCGATTGTTTCGAACAAAGGCATTCCTTCACGATAGTAACAAGAACAGTTAAATAAAGGTGATGCTTACTTGATTCGCTGTAGGTTCACTTTTCCGATGACCATTTTCCAACACGTCTAATTCATTATCCTATCAACCATAAAAGTATCAAACTTTTTAAAAATAATTTATACATTTTGCTTTTCTCGAATAAGCATTAGAGACGAATAAAATATTCGAATAATATTGCAAAATATTTACTGGAAATATAATATAAAATAAGAAATAACATAGTTCTATTTAATGTATTTTTCAATTTTGGATATAATTGAAGATAAAAAATCCATTCTTAAATATTTGAAGGAACTCTTCTATCTTTAAATATTTAAAGAACCTCTTACACTGATATGTAACGATTTATGAATCATTCAAACAAGCTTATATCAACACAAGAAATGAAAAATAAAGTTACTTCAAATGCCTGATTCTCCATTCCGGACATATTTCACTGCTCTTCACTTCACTTCACGATTAAAATGTGTCCTCCTTCTGTCGTTCTTTTCGCAGCACTGACGCAAAACAGAAGAATGTGTTTTTCCCGATATGTAGAAGGAATAACAATTCTTGCACATAAACGCTTCGTAATCTCATTGAAATCAAACCAACAGATAACGTTGATAACAGGACGTTTTGTAAAACTTCAACTGCAATTTGGATGTCGGTAATCTGATATATGCACGCGAATATTATTCATATTCATGTATATTTATAGCGATATTCGAACGAATAATATTATATTCATGTTTACGGTTGGCTACGTTTGAAATAGTTTCAAGTCCAGTTTCGTAGAAATCGCTCTTTCGTAATTCAAGGTACTGATAAAATTTTATTGATTTTCGTCATTGATTTCATCAATGACTTATCAATTAATCAAGTTTGATAACTACATATCTATTATCATCTCGCGATAAACACTTAAATTGCATAATTTAGCGAAGAAAAAGCTCAATGACAGGCGGAAATGTACACTGTAGAGACACACTGACATTGTTCTCTACCTATATGTAGAACAAGATAAGCCGCTCAAGGAACTACTGAAAATCGGTGAGACGATATAATCGTTGTGCAACTTCGAAGTATGAGAGTGGGGGACACTCCCTTCTTTTACTGTGACATTTTGAGTGAAAAAAGATATTGCTAACATCCTCTTTTGCAATCGTGGAACTATCATGGTTTTTGCTGAGATATAGAATGTCTCAGGTTTGCAATATTTCCTTTCACCACATATATGAACTCTGCAAAATATATTTAATTCGCAGTAAATTTTTTCAAGTCGCCAATTTTAAATAATTTTGCAAAAGTAATTTTTCAAATTTGGTTAACCTCAATATCTCATTTTTAGGCAAGATATAATCCAGATATATATAGATATTTATGTAGATATAACGTGGGATTGTATCTTCAATATGTATATATTATTTTTATACATTTTGAATT
This sequence comes from Formica exsecta, assembly GCF_003651465.1. Taxonomy (NCBI): domain Eukaryota; kingdom Metazoa; phylum Arthropoda; class Insecta; order Hymenoptera; family Formicidae; genus Formica; species Formica exsecta. The sequence continues at coordinate 513,806 of NW_021848721.1, forward strand.
AACGTGAATAATAAAGTGAAAAAAAAGATCACTTAATACAGCAATTTCTCGATTTATATTTTTCAAAAATAAATTCATGCAAAATAGTATAGACTTTTCTGAAAATTTATCACAAATAATTACATTTTCATATTTTATCTAGAAAAATTCCTTATTTTAAATAATAAGAATGTAAAAAATATTATTTACAACTCCAATTTATATTATATACAGGGTGTCCCCAATTTAAATGTCAAAACTTTAGGAGCGTGTAGGGGACCGATAAACTAAGACAAAAAGTCCTTTAGAGATTTGCACGTTTTTGCTTCGTTTTGAAGAAAAACGCAAAAAATGAAACAAATAATTTTCACCAAAAAACTTAAAACAATACTAAAATTATTAGATTTATCAAAAAGTATTACAAAATAAAAATTGTAGAATATGGAATTAAGAAAAGAGAGTGAGTTAAAATCCTCCTGAGGTAAAATTAGATTAGAAACAAAATTTTGCGTTGTCGCGTATTTATCTACAATCCTCTAATTTTACCTCAGGAGGATTTTAACTCGCTCTCTTTTCTTTATTCCATGTTCTACAATTTTTATTTTATAATACTTTTTGATAAATCTAATAATTTTAGTGTTGTTTTAAGTTTTTTTGGTGGAAATTATTTGTTTGATTTTTTGCGATTTTCTTCAAAACGAAGCAAAAACGAGCAAATCTCTAAAGGACTTTTTGTCTTATTGTTAGTTTATCGGTCCCCTACACGCTCCTAAAGTTTTGACATTTAAATTTGGGACACCCTGTATATATATAGGAAATCTTTTATGTTTTGGAAAAACGCGTTTAGGCAAATATTTACATACATTTGAATTATCTATTGCTACACACAAACACACACATCACACTCACGTTACTATATGTATAATAATTTCTTACATCATCATTGTATAATATCCTTATAATTTTCGGCGACTTCGAAGCGTGGCATAACTATCTTTTTTACATACATATAATATTGTGAATATCATCATTCGATTTTAAATTATTATAATCGTATACAAAGCGCACACACACACATTTCATTCATTTTCACGGAAGTGTAACTTCCTGGTTAACAAGTTTCCTGTGTCTGTATTTATTATATGTGATTTATTGGCGGGTTGATGCTCTTTTCAACTTCTTTCACATCAAACTTCTTTATTATTTATGTCGCCGTTGACAAGAAACGAACGATGGCGAGCGATTTGTTGGACGGGCACCAAAGAGTCAGCGAGTCCCGAAGCGCGTTTCGCTTCGTGTCATTCTCGCACGCATACGCGTGTGACGAACACGCGCCGCGTCGTCTTAACGGATCGCGTCGGGGACCCGATGCGTGAGATGCAATTCAAAACAGGTGCATAAAAAATTCTGCAGCTAATCGCGCTACCGACGAGACACGGAAACTGGAGAACTAAACCGGAAAATGAAGCCGCGAAGCACGACCGTAATAAATAAGCACGAATGAGCATTATGTAACGATCGCGATGTGATTATAAGATACGTTTCCTGAAAAGAAAAAACATTATTCTGACCGATTAAAAATTACCTACGTTTTAACATTATCGCCAGGTGAATTAAACGCGGTCAATAGATAACGGTGTAATTTATGGCAATTTTTATTTATTAATTTTTTTATTTAGAAATTATATATTTTATTTACAGTGTATGTGTACATCGTATATCTCTGGAAAATAATTTTAAATTAAGTATACACGAATATATCTTTTCCAAATATGCGGGACCTTTTCAATCATGACATATTGACTATATGACATATTCGTGCAAACAGCTGTAAAATCATCCAGCGTAGATATACATATGAGGAAAATTATTATTTGCACAAGATTGTATTGTATACAAGATTTCGATATAATTTAGAATCACGTCACACAAATTTTTTCGTAATAGTATCTCAACGTTTATTTAATCAGCGCGGTTTTTAGATGAACGGAGTATGAAAATGATTTGATAACGCGACGCGATAAAGTCGAATTAAGACGTACTTAATACGACGATATCTATTCAGCTCAATAGTTTGATATAATATGATCAAATCAGGTTTGGCAATAAAAATTTTCTAATTTAAATTCTTTTTATTCGTCAGATCGTTAATTTTATATAAATGTCGATCGTTAGAAATCTAAAAAAAATTTACACAGCTTGTTTTTTCCGCAGTATTTAAATATATACTGATAACATACGATGAAACAACCGAATTAAATAAATTTTAAATTAGCTTAGAAATTTATCGCTGAAACGTTTCTCGTATGAGTTCTGTATGTATCTTGGTAAATTTACGCAAAGTTGAATTGCTCTGTACTTACGAAGCAGGAAGTTCGAGTAATCGGAGGCTTCCAAGGCTAAACTGTCTGGCTGCTGGCGAGGAACAAAAAAAATCGGGAAGATGATGCTTAGCTTATCTCGTCGAGACGCGACGCGAGAGAACACTATTTTACCGAGAATCGTGTTCAAATTTTTGTTCGAAGCGTTGCGTGGACGTCTCGAGTTCTTTTCTCGCTCTGTAAGCGTTCCTCCTCCTCTCTCTTCTGTTTGGTGTAGGTACTCGAGTTACTTGAATCCATCTTTCGGTGCAAGACAATTGTAAATTGCGGAAAAAGATATCCCCTCGCTGTAAAAATTATTTATAGAATCAGACTATGTTCTCTTCACTCCTTTTTATTTCAGACACTCCGTATATATCGTAGATTGCGAAATTTTAGGAGTTGACGAGTAAATGTTGTGATTAGATCAGCGTAATGTCCACGGATATAAATGGAAACGCCGACGTAAGATTTGCTTTCATTAGTGGATTATATTCTGCTTGGACTCCATTTTCGACACTGTCACATGACGTAATAATGTGTTTAGTCTGCCGAATGTTTTACACTTCGTGGTATTTACAAACGGTGTGGTCTGCTTTGCTATTCGAGGATAAGAGAAAAGGATCTTCGAGGGGAAAGAGAATTAGCCTTCGGCGTGATGGTTACATAATACCTTGCGTACGGAAAACGATCGAAATATTAACAATATTTTCTATTAAAATTTGTCATAAAATTTTATTCGGTTATCCAAGTTAACCCAGGGTATCTACTGCCTGGAAAAACCTGGAATTCTCAGGGATTTTTTTGTATCTGAGAAAAACAGAAAATTTTCATTGAATTTTATTGGGATTTTTAAAAGAGGATTTTTAAAAAATTCTCTCTTTAATAATTTTGCTCTTATATTGCAAGCAGTCGGCAAGCCACGTGAATTATATGTTTAAAATATATAATATATGTATAATATATGTATATATGTCTCTGTTTATGTATTTAATGTCTTAACAAAATATTCAATATGCAGTGCATATTTTTATTGTAATTTTTAATGATAAAAAAATAAAAAATATTTACCTTACAAAAATTATTTAATTTTTTTCAGTACATTTACAAATCCTGCACTAGAAATTTAAGAGGCTCTGTGTTTTTCCAATGTATAAGTGAAAAGCATTAGCAAACATACAATAAAAAAATTTATTTTAAAAAGTTGCATTAAAAATTCTTTAAAATATTCTTTTTACCTAAAATTTTGAACAAAAATACCTGAAAAATCAGAAAATTTGTTTACAAGATTCAAGTAGACGCCCTGTAATCATACCAAAACGTGCTAAGAAATTTCATTTTGGAGCATAGCGTATTCGCATTGTTCTATCCAATCATCAGGCTATTTATGTGTCGAGTGTTTTGCGCGCGAGAGCGGAGGTAATAGAATTTTTTTTTTTTTTTATTTACGTCTAATGCTTTACCGCACGGCCTTGATAACTCTATGCGACTATTATTCTATTTTCTACGTGCACGTGGCACAGCAAAGCGGGCCAGCTTTAGATTTCTGGCACGGTACCAAAAGCAACACGGATAGTCAAATTTGCGAGAGATGAACGCGAGTCGGCGTATTCGCGGGAGGCGAATTATCGTCGCGAGCCGAATCGCCCGTGCATCTCGTCGTTAATTATCGTAATTATCGCAGATCTCGAAGGCATCTGCGTATCAACGTCAAATAATTTTGTCGCGATGATGATCTCTCGGACGAATCTGATGCGCGGAAATGCGGACTCGCTGCCTCGCGCGCGGAAATAGTACCTGCTGATCGTGCCTCCTGATAACGGACACACGAGAGCATGGGAAAAATTCAATATTCCGCAGAATTTCATCATGCCCTTCCCCTTCGCTGCCCTATACCGCCGCCTTGAAACATCACGTCGTCTGAAACGACTCGTTCACGTCGTCAACATCCGCCTCGCGCCATTTCTTATCGCCTCCCTTGGCTCGAAAACAAGCGCGTCTAATTAACTCTTTCGTTAGAACAGAAATGCGTACACAACTCTATCCAGCCATTCAGACCCCTCTAAAATTCGAGCTAAGAATATGAATATTTTAAATGGGGATAAATCTCTCTTACATTATATAGCTCCAGGAAGCGCTTAATCTTACTTTATATTTCATTTTATTCTCTTTTAATATAAATTGCTACGATTATTTTTCTGTTTTTAGTTATTAGAGTAATTAATAATCACATAACTCTCTCTCTCTCTCTCTCTCTCTTTCTTTTTCTCAGTCGTATGAGCAGATTATTACAGGATATTTACTCCCTGAAAAAATTGGAATTCTCAGGATTTTTATACCTGCAAAAATCAAGTAATTCTTATAGAATTTTATTGAAAGTCGGGAATTTTTTAAAAAGATTCTCTCTTTTTTTGATAATTTTGTTCTTACATTGCAAGCAGTCGGCAAGCCAAGTGAATTATGTGTTTAAAATTTATTAGAATGTGTTATGTTTAAATTTTATTAGAAATATATATCTGTCTCTTTGTTTATATATTTAATGGCTTAACAGAATTGAATATGTAGTGCGTACATTTTTATTATAATTTTTAGTGATAAAAAAATAAAAATGTTATGCAAGTGAAAAATGCTTATCTTATTACGAAAACAATTTAGTTTTTTTTTTTTTTTTTTTGCAAATCCAGCACTTGAAACTTAAGTGGCTCTATGTCTCTTCCTTCGTACGAGTGAAAAGCATTAGAAAACGCATGCAATAAAAAATTTTATTTTAGAAAGTTGCAAAACATCTTTGAAATATTCTCTTTACCTGGAATTTTGAAGAAAAATACCTAAAAGAATCGGGGAATTTTGAAGGAATCTTTTTACAAGATTTGAATAGACAGCCTGTGTATATTGTATACTGTATATGAGTAGACAACAAGTATTTACGCCGAAAAAAATGTATTACTGGTCGAGACGTTCAAGTTAACGTTACATAATCCCGATGCGCGACGACGGAATCGGTTGTCGCGTACGCGGCATAATTTGTGATTAGGCACCTCGTCATTATGCGATTTAACCAGACGGAACGCGTACGTGACTGCGCGTACGCTTCCTTCCTCGTCTTCTCGTGTTTCTTCTTTACTCCCGTTTCGTTGGAATGTCGTGCGTCCGATTCATCGTCTGTCGCAGCACGCGACACCCTTCGGCGGCTGCACGTATCGTGTTCCATCTTGTAACTTCTTCACGTCATTTTCGATATTCGCGTCTTCTGCTTCCAATCTCGACGTATTTTGTAAAGAATGAAAAACAGAAAGATAACCATCGCGCGGTTTTTCATCTACGAATTTTCTTCTTTCGTCTCGAAGTCAATCTTTCCCCTCTAAACACTGAACTTTTGAATATATAATATTTATAATCGATCATATCGTTAAATTTGGTGACTTTATCATTTCGGCTCTGTTCTTGATATTTGCGTGCCAGAAACGCTATGTATTTTAAATTCTTTATCATTCAAGAATCATCGAATGTCTATGTGACTTTTAAGCTCTTCGATCTAAAAGTCGCGCTCGGAGGGAGGAGAGGTACGGCTTAGCCGCTACGCTTAAGAAAATTTATAAAAGTGCGTCTCTCGCATTCCGGTCTGAAAGCGTGTTGTCTCCGTGTGCGTCGTAGAACGAGCGCGGAATATCGAGAGGCGCGATGGCGAGAACGCGGGACGGTGAAGACGGGGGGGGGGGGGGGGGGGGGGGGGGGGGGGGGGGGGGGGGGGGGGGGGGGGGGGGG